>NC_057359.1:21640217-21827717 GCF_016509475.1 Prionailurus bengalensis
TATGAAATCTTTCATATTGAAGAGTGAAATCTGATTTATGATCTCCATCTCTTTTTTCATGTTTATTTATTTTTGAGAGAGAGAGAGAGACACAGCACAAGTGGGGGAGGGGCAGAGAGAGAGAGAGACAGAGACAGAGGCAGAGACAGAATCTGAAGCAGGCTCCAGGCTCTGAGCTGTCAGCACAGAGTCCGACTTGGGGCTCAAATGCACAAACTGCAAGATCATGACCTGAGCCCAAGTTGGATGCTTCACCGACTAAACCACTCAGGTGCCCCTCAAACTTTTTTAAAGATAGTTTTCAGATGGAATAAAGATTGCAGCC
The DNA here is from genome assembly GCF_016509475.1 of Prionailurus bengalensis. Lineage (NCBI taxonomy): Eukaryota > Metazoa > Chordata > Mammalia > Carnivora > Felidae > Prionailurus > Prionailurus bengalensis. The sequence continues at coordinate 21,640,543 of NC_057359.1, forward strand.
CTTTTCATCATACATTTCTACTAATTGAATATGTAATATATTTAATGTGGGTGAAATATATATTTATTACAGAGCTGTCCCATGTTAACTGTGATAAATACTTGGTCTTTTCTTTAGAAGTTAAAAATAAGAAATCAATGCAAGATGAGTTGTGTAGAAACATATGAATAAAAGAAGGCCTTCTCTCATCTGAGGCTGTATTCTGTCATCAGGATGAATTTACCAAAGTTCATGGTCTTTCCTTCAGTTCTGAGACTTGGAAACATGAAATTTTTAGGATGTTGAATGCAATTTCTATTCTAAGGGAAAGACTCACATTAAACTAGCAAACACGAATAATGTATGAAAATAGAATGACAAGTTGTGAATGTAAAGATAAATTAAAAATAAAGAAGTTACAATATTCTAGTGGCTCAGTCAGTTGAGTGTCTGACTTTGGCTCAGGTCATGATCTCACGGTTCATGAGTTCGAGCCCCACATCGGGCTCACTGCTGTCAACATAGAGCCCACTTAAGATCCTCTGTCTCCCTCTCTCCTCTCTCTATCAGTCCCTCCCCTAGTCTCACATGCTTTCTCAAAAATAAGTAAAAAACATTAAAAAAAAAAGAAATTACAACATTCTGTATCTCGTTAAACTGCACTTTCTCTCCCTTAGGGTGAGCTGATCTGGATGTCAAAAGTAATCAGGATTCATGAACTTTTCTGTATGTATATTATACCTCAATAAAATTTACAAAAACAAAGTAAAAAGATGAGCATGAAATCAGAAAATAGCAAATCTGGGGGCGCCTGGGTGACTCAGTTGGTTAAGCCTCTGACTTTGGCTCAGGTCATGATCTCACGTTTGGTGGGTTCGAGCCCCGCATTGGGCTCTGTGCTGACAGCTCAGAGCCTGGAGCCTGCTTCAGATTCTGTGTCTCCCTCTGTCTCTGCCCCTCTCCTGCTCACTCTCTGTCTCTCTCTAAAAAATAAACATTACCAAAAAAAATTAAAAAAAATAAAATAGTAAATCTGATGTTTAATGACATCACGCTTATATAAACTGTAACCTAGTCATTCATTCACTCAATGAATATTTTTCTTGCATATGGATATTAGGTGCCAGGCTCTGTGCTGGGCCCCGGAGTAATCTACAGGAGCTAAATGGACATCATTTTTCAGGAAGACAAAGTAGAAGCAAAATCGACAATGAAAATATGTGTTTTCAAAGAATTAAAGCAAAACAAATTGGGTGATAAGATGGAAGGCAGTGTCTATTTGGGCATGTGCTCATGGGCTCAGCGAAATTTTCAGTGAGGAGATAGCACCCGGTGAGGGCAAAAAGGATGTAAAGCAGCAAGCCATGTGAAAAGGAAAATATAATCATTCTAGGCCAGGAAGCAAACCTGAAGAGGTTCTGTGTGGCCGGAATATGTTTGTGTAAGCAAGAGTGTGGTCTGTGATTTAAAGTGAATTTCACATCCTTTTTATAAATCTATGGCCCCTCCACCCTACCTCCCAATCACAGAAATGAGCCCATTCAAATGTCCCCCACTTCTTTCCATGTGCCTCCACTCCTTACGTGTACCCAGGGACAATTCTGCTGACTTCCTTTCACCCAGCTGCTTAGCATTGCCACTACACCACAGCCACGGGTCAGAGAAAAACTTGTGAGATCTCTCCAATGGGGTTGGCTAGCTCTCTCCAGTGACAACAGTTGTAACTTCAGGTCATGGCCACCAGGGAGGGGATGTTGTCTCCCCTGCCCTGCTTGGCTCCGTGCCTTGGTTCCACCTCAATGCAGCTGAGACCAGATTAATCCATTTGAATGTGGCTTTCCTGAAGCTCAGGGATAATGGAAGAGATTCCAAACTATCGCATAACTTTAGATCACCCCAGGGCCTCTTATCAGACAATGATTGGCCTGGATCCCAGCCTATCAATGTTTGTCAAGGGACAGTTTACCACTCCATACCAGATCCGCAATAGAACCTTCCAAAGTCTTGAGGTTCAAGCCAAATTCACTCCAAGCTCCAGAGGGAACAAATGGTGTCCCCAGTCATAACCTCAGGCTGAATCCCGTAAGTCTTAATTCTCTATCATAGGATTAATTTTGTATCAGAATGGTTAATAGCAGAAGTATCTATTCTACAGAGATGTGGTCTAGATCCATTATCCTTATTAAACCAGATAATCACAGAATAATCTTACACTTTTAGTACCGTTCCCGAAGACTGTATTATTCAGGATTGCCCACACTCATCTTTTGTACTATGATAGTCAAAATGATGTGGCCAAAGACAGGAGAAATTTCGAATCCACTGACTAATTTAACTCTCACCTAGCTAGCACTTTGATGTGCACTGCCAATTTTTACCTCTGGTGCTCTACTTTTTCTACATTTTTATAGGGGACTAATTCTTACTTAATTTTTTAATGACATCTTTTTTCTTCATATATATTAATAAAATAACTCCACTGATTAATCAGAGTACAGGCAAAATGTACAGCCCTGAGAGTCATTCTTTCACACTTAGGTGACTTTGTCTTTCTCGACTCTGTTTTAAAAAATGTATTGATCCCATAGTTTCACTCTTAATTATCTCTCTTTTTCAGGTCCTAGGAGGGTATCTCCTTGTCACTGCCATGTACTAATCCAGGTACTAATCATCTTTCCTTTGTAGACCAAAGCCAATATCCTACAGAGAGTTCCTTGACTGAGCAGTAATATAAATCCCCTTACATTTAAGGGAAAGAGGCCTAAGAATCAAGAGATTTACACAATCAGCACCATCACCCTTCACATTAGAAGTTTTTCACTTTCTAAAATAAGAATATTGGACTAAAAGGTTTTAATTAACCATACATCCTGCTCTACAAATTTAAAAACCTGTAAGACAATATTTTTAGTCTCCAGGTATGCATTTGCAATAATTTGGAATGAGTTTGAATGGCAGAACAATTATGGTGTTCGAGTTTCTGCATTAGTAGCCTCAGGTTTTGTGGTTCATTGTTACAGAAAGGATCAAATTATGCTTCTTTTTCTCATTGCATATGAGGTCATGTCTAGAAAATCCATGAAATCTCTGAAACCTAGGGGACAGGACTCCATATAGTAAATAATAAGACAATGCATTGCTCCTGGAACGATCCTGAGGGTGAAGGACAATAGCCACAGGAATTTTCAGTCATGATTTGGAGCTTTAATTTCAGAATCCTAGATGCATGCATTTGGAAGGGACCTTAGAAATTTGGATGGATGGCCAGAAAAGACCTTTTGTTCCTAAACACTGTGGATGACACTCTAATGATTTGTGGGTTGGCCTAAGATAGCTTTACTTATCTCATTTGGCAAAACTGTTGCCAGTCTTTTTTCTAAACTGGAGGTCAAGATGTAGCTCTGACAAAATTTTTCAAATTATTTCAATTTATTTCAAAACTCTTTGACCTTACTGACCTCTCTTACTTAAAATACCTGAAAATAATTGTAGTTTAAACTTGTGGAGTTGTAGCTCTTTGAAAGCTTGTCCCATGTGCTATATCTCCCTGGGCTTTCAGCTCCTGGAAACTCCAAAATGTTGGGCTACCGAATGTCATATGGTTCTGGATACTTAAAGCTATTCTATCACTTATCAACTGTGTGATCTTGAGTAAGTGGTGAAACTTCTCCCAGCCTTAGCTTCCTCATCTGCCAAGTCAGGAAGTTAGTACCAATGTGTATAATACTACTATAAGAATTAGGTGAGGTGTAAGTGCAATGACTCTGGTAAGCATTTAATAATGGAAACAACATCTTGTTCTTGGTCCTTTAGTATGGTCTTAAAAATGTATAATCAATCAAACTGACACCTCTGTGGAATGATAGGGTCCTTAGATAACAAACAAAATCAATTCTCAGCTGATTAACTCTTATTTTTTCCATAATTCTGCTTTGGGATAAAAAGAAGAAAATTTGGAAGGAAGCAGGGATGAGCCACAAGAAAATTGTCCTCCAGAACCATCTGCCTTGGATGGAATTTGCTGTGCATTGGGAGGATGTGGATTGAGAGTCTTGCAACGCTGGTGTGACTCTGATGTGGATGCCTTATCTCCAGCTAGCTTTAATTAACCTATTTTATTTTGTTTTAACTTTATTTATTTTGAGAGAGACAGAGACAGTCCAAGTGGGGGAGGGGCAGAGAGAGAGAGGGAGAGAGAGAATCCCAAGCAAGCTCTGCAATGTCAATGCAGAGCCACCACGAGGCTTGAACCCACAAACCATGAGATCATGACCTGAGCTGAAACCTAGAGTCGAACACTTAACCGACTGAGCCATCAAGGCACCCACCCCTTAATTAACCTATTTTAAACGTATAACTCTGTTTACCTTTATTTTTATTTTTCTTCTCTTTATTCTCTCTTTTTTTAATGGTTGCCCTCTGTCTTTCATTTTTGGGTTTTTGTTTTGTTTTGTTCTGTTCTGTTTCGTTTTTTATTCTCTAAAGCTTGCTAAATAAAGTGTGGGTTTAGATACCAGAATGGATTCATTCAAATCCTTGTCCTGCCACTGGCCAGCAGTTATTCAACATTTCTATTTGAAATCTAGAATAGTAAATATTTAATAATACATGTGACATACTGGCATGTCATAAGAAAGATAGCTATTGTCTTTAACCACAAATTTTGCAATGCTCAAAATATGAATGTTCCTCATTCAGTGAACTCAGAACAATCCTGTGGTATTTTCTCTGTGCTCCCCACTTTTCTTCTTTAAACTCCTTTCCCTATTCTTTACCTCTCTCTTCCTATCTTTTATTGTCTGTTTTTTCTTCCCCCAACCCCTGCCCTGAGTCATCTGCTTTGAAGACCTCCTCTGTAAAGATTTTCTTGATTCTATAGGCAAGATTTAATCTGCATGCCCCACTTGATCCTCCCATACTGTTCTGTAAATACCTTTATCTTGGCACTTATCTCATTTGAATGAAAATTTCTATTTATACATGTCTTTGAAACACACACTGCAAACTAACTGAGGGTAATGACCGTGGCCATTGTTGGCGGATCTTAAAAGTGTGTCATGTTAATTCCTGAGTGTCATCTGGCCTACCTTCCCCCCTCTCCTCTTCTTTTCTTCCCTCTACCTACATTGTCTCATTTTTCTGCTTTCCTTTTTTGTTTTTGTATCCTTGCTTTCTCTTTCCCATTGGATCTGTCACTCTTGTTTTATTCTCTTTCTGACTCCATTATTATGGCCAAGCAAAAAGATCTTCAGTACTCCTGTGGTCTCCACTTTCCTTGTCCTTTTCACTGCTATCCACAAGTTCTTAGAAAATATTTTTGGTTGTTTTCCTCACTTCCTAGCATACCCATTTACTTTGTGATCCTTTTGTTGCAGGATTCTTTACCTCAAAACGAGGAGTTCATTGTCTCACTGTTTTGAAGAATGAAGAGGTGGACGCAAAATGAGCAGCAGGCAAGAGTTGACTAGAGTATAAGATCAGAAAAGAAGAATAGTATGAAAGCTCTCTTTACAGAGAGGAGGCACTTGAAGGTGACTATCTGGGGCTATAGGCGAGGTTCCTTGTTTTATAAAGTTCTCATCAGCCCTCCCCTCCCCTCTCCACCGTTTCCCTCTCAGGTCCCACCCTTATTGGCTTGATAACTCTAGGTGCTGGGTTGTCCATCCTGATTGTCTCAGTTGCATTGTAGGAGGGGTGGCCTATGGCCCTCTCACTGTAATGTCCCCGATTTCGAATCCGAAAGACCACCAAGGAGCCGATACCAATGCACGAGGGTTTATTTGCAAGCTCGAGCTTGGGCCCAAGTGTACCCGACACAGCGGAGTAGGGACTTGGACCCCTAGGTTAAGAGGCGTAGCAGTTTTATGGGGGCCAGTGGCCAATGAGATTGTAACACACACAGAAAGTTGCACTTTCATGTCAGTCCACATGCCGGTGGCCAATTGAATTACAGTTTACCCTATAGTAACTGTTTGAACTAGCCTATCACTCTGGTCAGAATTGGCGGGCAAGTTTGGCGAGCAAAAGGCAGGGTTTACATTTTTTGTCGGTTAGGGGTTCCGCATTCCTAAATAAGCTGGTTTCCAGTAAGGGTGTGCTCAGCGGCTTGACTAGGGTGGGGGAGTGTCTTAAGCAATAAGTAGGTCATATGGGGGTTATACATGAGATGGTGGGTGTAGCACAAAATGGAGTTAGTCTTGCTCTGCTTGTCCAGGGGTACGGGATTTTTGTTAAATTTCTTGGGTCCCACACTCACTTCTTTATTTTTTACATTTATTTATTTTTGAGAGACAGAGAGAGACAGAGCATGAGCAGGGGAGGGGCAGAGAGAGGGAAACACGGAACCTGAAGCAGGCTCCAGTCTCTGAGCTGTCAGCACAGAGCCCAACGCGGGGCTTGAACCCACAAACCATGAGATCGTGACCTGAGCCGAAGTCGGACACCTAACCAACTGAGCCACCCAGGCGCCCCTGGCCTTATCACTTCTTATAATAAAATACGTTTTATTTTTAGTTAGGTCTTTTGTCAAATTCCTGAGGGAAACCTGAGGAAGAATAGGTGGTGTCTATCACATTCTTAAGAGGAACCTTACGCTGGGGGGACTTTTGCTGTCCTCAGACACTCCCAGCATTGTTCTAAAATATGTGTTTTTCCCCGCACACAGGGACCTCAGGTCCTAACCTTTCCCTCTCTGCCTACTGAATCCTATCTTTTCCTATCGTCATTTCAGAACATTTGAAAGGTAATTTTTTAAATATAATTTTAGTTAGTTTTCTTTCACTGCAGGCATAAGGTGTTTCTTCTTCAGTCTGACCGTGCTTAAATCTAGAAGTGCTCTAATCCACTAATCCTCCTTACCCCCCATATCCAGGCAAAAGAATTTGCAAAAACGTACTCCTTTTTAAATACTTGTATTTGTCAAAATGTAAGAGAAATAATTCTGGCCAAGGTCACCCAAGAATAGAGATGCGACAGATAGAGATTTAGTCCAACTTTAGTTGGGTTGGGTGCTCAGTAACCATCAACTCACTTGAACATGAATGAAGGGGGGCCCTTGGAACAAACTGACATGTGAATCCTATAGAAACCTAGCTTTGCCGTTTCCCAATGTAGCTGATGAATTGCATTCCATTAGCTTAAATAATATGAATGATGGATTTCCCTTTGTATATAAGTTGGGAGTCTCTAAAGGAGTTTTTTTCCTTGGAATAACTCCTGACTACCACCTCTCTTAGTAGGTACAATAGGAAAGGATGAATTAACAACACGTTTTTCCAGTGTCAGTGGAATTCTCAGAATTCTCAGAATGCTTAATCTAGAAGATAAATCTGACAATATCTTATTTCCTTTTATCAATATAAATTATCCAATCTATGAAGGTCTCAGTTTCCTCATCTGGGATATGATGTGGATAGCCTGACTAACATCTGGGACTATTCTAACCTTAATATTCCCTGGAGTTGAGAGCTAAGCCAAACACAATGGCTTGTTTAATAATTAATCTGGTCCCGTTAAAGATCAAACATTCATATCCATATATATTGCAGCACAATGACTTTCACAGTACAAAGTAACACAATACCTTCACACATAATTAAGGTCACTATGGCATGGTTTTAGGTTTTCTCTTTTCTTAGACAGGGACTGTAGATCAATGGATTTCTTTCTCTGCCTTTTTAGTAATAAAGGTCTTTCCTAATATCTTGAACTTTAAGAGATAGGTAGGATTTTGGCATGTGGGCCTTATGTGGGGTGTTTCGTGTGGCAGGGACAATGTGAGCAAAGGCAGAGGGAAGAATGGCTTTTGGGAACGGCATGTGATTTTTACATGGGGAGAGAAGCATTTCTTCTTTTTTTAAATCTTATTTTTATTTTAGCATGTATTTACTTTGAGAGAAGAGAGAGAAAGAGAGAGCAAGTGAGGGAGGAGCAGAGAGAGAGGGAGAGAAAGAATCCCAAGCAGGCTTGGCGATGTCAGCACACAGCCTGACAAGGGGCTTGATCTCATGAATCATGAGATCATGACCTGAGCCAATCTCCCAAGTTGGACGTTTAACCAACTGAGCCACCCAGGCGTCCCGAGAGAAGCATTTCACAATCTCTGTCCTGCAGAACACTGGTTTTAAATGATATTAATGTAGTTCTGAGGCAACAGCATCTGGGGGAAAAAAAAGTGTACCACATCCCCTTGTGATATTCAACTTACACATTGTTGCACTACAGACTCTGAGAAGTTTTGAAGGAAAGAGTTAATGTAATTAACTTGTTTAATTCCGTCTGAGTCAAAGTTACTTGACAACTGAACGCTTTTTTCAGAGCAAACCCCCAATCAGCTTAATGGAACTGTATTTTGTGGAAGGCCAGTTTGAGAAATGCTGATAGAGAACTTAGAGTATTTCAGGATTGGGGCTAGCATATAATTTCTTTTCTCATGATACTTCACTGTTTAATGGCCTAACATTTGTCACTTTGCAAGAATCGGTTTTTAGCCTTTTGCTTTTATTTGTCTCATTATGCCCCTTAAAAAACTCAAGAATTCTGGTGTCTTCATCTCTCCCGTAGTTACTGAGTGTTCTGAAATACGTTTCATGGCACTGGGCATTTACCACTCATTTCTGCCAGATTCCTTTCCTCTGACTTCAAACTTCTCATGAATAGGAGCTAATTGTTTTCTTAACGTCTAGTGTCAAAACCAGCTACCTCTCATGTTCACTGTCTTATGGTCATAAGACACAGTATTAAATAAGGTGACGTGTATAAACATAGCTCAGGGATTGACACGTAGCATATTCTTGATAAAATTGTATTTCCTTCCTTTGTTCAAAGGTATCCAAACACTGCCAAAGTTCTTAAAATAAAGTAGAGTCATCTAACTTATCCAGCTCGTCCAACCATCCAAAGTTGATCTTTTTTCTTACCTGCATGGCCCTTTATTTCCAATAGTGACATTCTATTCCATGGTGAGTACATTATAAGTTATTATTGCATTAATATCTTGGCTATTCCTTGACTAAGGTAAAGCTCTCCTCATTCAACTGACACCCTCACTCTCCTAATGAATTTTTTTAAAGGTATAAGTGGAAACAATAAACATCAATTGCACTGATCATAAGTGAATTTTTACATCTTTGTACACCCATGCATTTGACACCAGGTCAATGTATTATAAAACACTTCTAGTGCCCTGATCTGTCCTCTGTCACCTCCTCCCACCCTATATCCCTCAGAAGTAATCCCTAGACTGACCTCTATTACCATGCACCATATACTAGGAAATAGCATGTACTCTCCTAAGTCTGGTAACTTGGCACATATCAAGTACATCAGTAGTGTGTTTCTTTTATTGTGTGCCCCTAATTATTTAAAACCAAATATACCTGTGACTCTTGATCTAAGGGTCATAAGTTCAAGTTCCACGTTGGGCATGGGGCCTACTTAATTAAAACAAACATACTGTGTCAAAGCACCACTGCTTTCTAAAAATCATTACACTGAACTACACCTTCAGGGACATAACCACAGCCTCTGTCTTTCCACCTACTTCCTCTTTGGTCTAATTCTATTTTACTTAACCAATCTCAGCCAGCCTTGCCGCCACTATTCCCCAACACTCCACTGCTGTGGTCATCGGGTTTGCTCCTTATTTCATTCACCATCTATGCTCATTCCTGACACTGCTGGTTCCCTGCCTTGACAGCCCTTTGTTCTTCTTCTTACATAACTGTTTAAGATTCAACCAGGATCCTACCTCTTATCAGAAAGCTTCTCAGAAGAACTCACTGATTTTTTGGAATTCTTTTTTAATAAACTCCCTAGCACATGTAATCTGTGTCCGCTGATCTGGTAATTGATTACCCACAGTTCCCATCAATTAGTGTTGGCTTTCCATTTGTGTTATTATTGTTTACAAAAGTAGATTTTAATGACTTGAATCAAAAACAATGCCATTTTCTTTTTCAGTGCAAGAATCTGTGATACTACATTACATTAATCTGCTTTTCCCTCACTTCTCATTCACCCTTAGCACTTGTCAGACATAAAAGCACAAATGAAACTTACTGGTTAATAGGTTTTCCAGTCCTTGGTTCTGGTTCCTAGGTCTAAGCTGTATCTCTAAAGTACTAACGACTACTTTCTAATTGTCACGCAACTCAGGAATTAGCTAAATCATTATGAACTTAGAAATACATCTTATAAGAAGATCTTATAAGAAAACCAAATGGATATCATAAGCTTAGGCCCAGGGGAGAGATGTTATGTGAGTCATAGGTCAATGGGGCTCATACTTGGTGATTTGCTCTTCCAATTTTCCATTGTAATTAAGAAAGGAATATGCAAATACATTATTAATATTTAACAGTGTTGATAAAAAGAAAAAGAGAGAGAGAGGGAGGGATAAGGTACTTTGAGAGCTTTGTGGAATTGATGAGCAAATATGATTAGATGGGGAAATAGAAGAAATAAGGGCCACCAGCCCACAAATGAGCTCCGAAAAAGAGAAAAGAACTCATCTGGTTTGCAAGTAGGGACTCTTGCCCTACAGAATCCAGAAAATCTCCACAACCTGAGCAGTGTTGGCAGAGGCCAACTGAAAGACCTTGAGAAATGCTGCAAAACTCTCACACAGAGAAACTTGTCACACATCTGGCTCCTCCTGATATGTGGACATTTGTTAAAGTCAGGTCTTTGCTCTGTGGGTTTCTTATTTGGGCAATTAGGTCAAATCAAAAAAAGCCAACTTAGGTTGCCAGAGTAAATAAAGAGAAGAAAAATTAAAAAAGAACAAATCACTCACCTGTAATTTTCCCCAATGTACTTAGCCTGCGTGATGACATCTTACCTACATGCCACTGATAACCCAGGAACTAAATTGAACAATCAGGTAAACAGGTCCCTATAGAAATTTAATTAACAGAGAAAATAAAAAATAACTTTAAACATAAAACTCATAAATTTGAAAAATTGAGGTGATAGTTCAATAATAAAAATAAGATCTAGTGAGGGCTGAGAAATGTTAGAAAAACTGGATAGAGAAAGAGAACATCTGTTTGTAGGCACCAGAATGTTAGAAAAAAGCAAAGATATATGGGCCAAATTCTGAAGAGAAGGAAAAACATAAGCACAAGCTTGAAATTTGGCACAGCTTTTCTCCTGGGGCACTTGCTGATTCAAAACTTTTGAATTTTTTTCAAAAATAATTCAGTCCTTGGCCTGAGAAGCCAAGGACTTCAAAAGATAGTAAGCACAGAAGCCAAGTGACAAGAGTTCCAGCAAAAAGCAACATCTAAGAAATTGACAAGCAGAGCGTATCTCAGGTAATCTCATAGGGCTGGGGAAACAATGAAGTTTAAAGCTCAACAAGTAAAAGGTACTTGGGAGCAGGGGGATATCAGACTTTAAAAAAAGTGGTAATCCCAAGGGCCATACTGTAACTAGATCAGCCTTCACAAAGACAGAAGACTAGCTTCAAATGAGGTCAAATTGGGACGCCAGGGTGGCTCAGTCAGTTGAGGGTCCAACTTCGGCTCAGGTCATGATCTCATGGTTCGTGGGTTCGAGCCCCACATGGGGCTCTGTGCTGACAGCTCAGAGCCTGGAGCCTGCTTCCGTTTCTGTCTGTCTGTCTGTCTGTCTCTCTCTGCCTCTCCCATGGTCATGCTCTGTCTCTCTCTGTGTCTCAAAAATAAACATTAAAAAAATAAATAAACAAATAAATAAAATTAAGCCTGGTATTCAAAAAATAAAATAAAATAAAATAACTTGCCATACCAGGAAAAAAAGCTAAATTATCAAAAACTAAGGAAAAAAACAACAGACACAGCAGGATGAGATATTGGATATACTGGATATATTTGATATTTTTTAAGTTTTTATTTAAATTCCAGTTAGTTAGCAAACAGTATAGTATTGGTTTCAGGTGTAGAATTTAGTGATTCATCACTTCCATACAACACCCTGTGCTCATCACAAGTGGCCTCCTTAATACACATCACCTATTTAACCCATCCCCCCATCCACCTCCCTTCCAGTAACCATCAGTTTGTTCTCTGTAGTTAAGATTCTGTTTCTCAGTTTGCTTCTCTTTTTTCCCCCTGCTATGTTCTTTTATCTTCTTAAATTTCACATATGAGTGAAATCATATGGTATTTTTCTTTCTCTGACTGACTTATTTTGCTTGACATAATACTTACATTGCAAATGTAAGATTTCATTTTTATGGCTGAGTAATATTCCATTATATATATACATAAATACCACACATGCTTTATCCATTCATCAGTTGATGGACAATTGGGCTCTTTCTGTAATTTGGCTATTGCTGATAATACTACTGCTATAAACACTGGGGTATATGTATCCTTTCGTGTTAGTAACTTTGTATCCTTTGGGTAAATATCTGGTAGTGCAATTGCTGGATGGTAGGGTAGTTCTATTTTTTTTTTTAATTTTTTTAATGTTTATTTATTATTGAGAGACAGAGCATGAACAGGGGAAGGGCAGAGAGAGAGGAAGACACAGAACCAGAAGCAGGCTCCAGGCTCCGAGCTGTCAGCACAGAGCCCGATGCGGAGCTGTGAGATCATGACCTGGGCCAAAGTTGGACAACCGACCCACGGAGCCACTCAGGTGCCCCAGGGTAGTTCTATTTTTAACTTTCTGAGGAACCTCCATACTGTTCTCCAGAGTGGCTACACCAGTTTGCATTCCCACCAGCAGCGTAAGAGGATTCCCCTTTCTCCATATCCTCACCAACACCTGTTGTTTCCTGTGTTTTAGCCATTCTGACTGGTGTCAGGTGTTATCTCACGGAAGTTTTGATTTGTATTTCCCTGATGATAAATGATTTTGAGTATCTTTTCATGTCTTTAATCTATTTGAATTTAGTTTTGTGTATGGTGTAAGAAAGTCATCCAGTTTCATTCTTTTTCATGTTGCTGTGTAGTTTTCCCAACACCATTTGTTGAGAAGACTGCCTTTTCTCCATTGGATAGTCTTTCGTGCTTTGTGAAAGATTAACTGACTGTATAGTTGTGGGTTCATTTCTGGGTTTCCTATTCTGTTCCATTGATCTATGTGTCTGTTTTTGTGCCAGTACCATACTCTCTTGATCACTACAGTTTTGTAATATAGCTTGAAGTCTGGGATTGTGATGCCTCCAGCTTTGCTTTTCTTTTTCAAGATTGCTTTGGCTAGTCTTTTGTGGTTCCATAAAAATTTTAGGATTGTTTGCTCTGGCTCTGTGAAAAATGGTGGTAGTATTTTGATACGGATGCAATTAAATGTATAGATAGCTTTGGGTAATATAGACATTTTAACAATGTTTGTTCCTCCAAACCATGGGCATGAAATATTTTTCCATTTCTTTGTGTCACCTTCAATTTCTTCTATCGGTGTCGTATAGTTTTCAGAGTATAGATCTTTTACTTCTTTGGTTAGATTTATTCCTAAATATCTTATGGGTTTTGGTGTAATTGTAAATGGGGCTGATTCCTTGATTTCTCTTTCTGCTGCTTCATTATTGGCCTATAGAAATGCAACAGATTCTGTACATTGATTTTGTATTCTACAACTTTACTGAATTCGTGTATCCATTCTAGCAATTTTTGGTGAATTCTTTTGGGCTTTCTACAAAGAGTATTGTGTCATCTGAAAATAGTGAAAGTTTAACTTTTTCTTTGCCAATTTGGATGACTTTTATTTCTTTTTGTTGTCTGATTGCTGTGGCTAGCACTTCCAGTACTGGGTTAAATAATGGTGGCAAGAGTGGACCTCTTATCACATTCCTGACCACTAGGGAAAAGCTCTCAGTTTTTTCTCCATTAATATTATTATCTGTGGGTTTTTCACTTATGGCCTTTATTAAGTTTTTTTCCCTCTAACTTTTTTCCTTATTTTGTTAAGTTTTTTTTTTTAAATCATGGATAGGTGTTGTACTTTGTCAAGTGCTTTTTCTGCATCTATTGAAAGGATCATATAGTTTTTATCCTTTCTTTTATTAATGTGATATATCACATTGATTGACTTGCAAATATTGAACCACTCTTGCAGTCCAAGAATATATATCCCACTTGATCATGGTGAATGACTCTTTCAATGGATTGTTGGATTCAGTTTGCTAGTGTTTTATTGAGAATTTTTTTATCCATGTTCATCAAGTATATTGGCCTATAGTTCTCTTTTTTAGTGCTTTGTCTGGTTTTGTTAACAGAGTGATACTGGCCTTGTAGAATGAATTTGGAAGTTTTCTTTCTTTTATTTTTTGGAATATCTTAAAAAGAATATATATTAACTCTTCTTTAAATGTTTGCTAGAATTCCCCCATGAAGCCATATGGCCCTGAACTTTTGTTTCTTGGGAGATTTTGGATTACTGATTCAATTTCTTTGCTGGGTATCAGTATATTCAAGTTTTCTATTTCTTCCTGTTTCAGTTTTGGTAGTTTATATGTTTCTAGAAATTTAGCCATTTTTTCCAGTCTGTCCATTTTGCTGGCATATACTTTTTCATGATATTATCTAATAATTGTTTGTATTTCTGTGGTGTTAATTATTATTTCCCCTCTCCCATTTGTGATTTTATTTATTTGGGTCCTTTCTCTTTTCTTTTTGATATATCTGGTGATGAGTCTATAAATTTTTATTAATTTTTTCTAATAAGCAGCTTCCAGTTTCATTGATCTGTTCTATTATTATTATTATTATTATAGTTTCTGTATCATTTATTTCTGCCCTAATCTTTATTATTTCCTTTATTCTGTTGGTATTAGGCTTCATTTGTTGTTCTCTTTCTAGTTCCTTCAAGTGTAAGGTTAGGTGGTTAGGTTGTTTATTTGAGATTTTTCTTGCTTCTTGAGGTAGACCTCTATTGCTATATATTTCCCTCTTATGACTACTTTTGCTGCATCCCAAAGGTTTTGGACTGTCATGTTTTCATTTTCATTTGTTTCCATGTATTTTTAAATTTCTTCTTTGATTTTCTGGTTGACCCATTCATTGTTTAGTAATATGTTGTTTAACCTCCATGTATTTGTGGTGTTTCCAAATTTTCTTTAGTTGACTTCAAGTTTCATAGCATTGTGATCAGAAAATATGCATGGTATAATCTCAATCTTTGTGTACTTGTTGAGGCCTGATTTGTGATGTAGTATGTCATCTATTCTGGAGAATGACTCATGTGCCCCTGAAAAGAGTATATATTCTGCTGCTTTAGAACATAACATTTCTAATGTATCTGTTAAGTCCATCTGGTCCAGTGTGTCATTCAAAGCCATTGTTTCCTTGTTGATTTTCTGCTTAGATGATCTGTCCATTGCTACAAGTGGGGAATTATATTTTTCTTTTATTATTTTATTATTAACAATGAATTCCTTTATGTTTGTTATTATTTGTTTTATATATTTGAGTGGTTCCCATGTTGGACATAAATATTTACTTACGATTGTTAGATATTTTTGTTGGATAGACCCCTTTATTATGATACAGTGCTCTTCTTTATCTCTTATTACACCCTTTGGTTTAAAATCTAGTTTGTCTGATATAAGTTTTGCTACCCTGGCTTTCTTTTGATGTTCATTAGCATGATAGATTGTTCTCTATCCTCTCACTTTGAATTTGCAGGTGTCTTTAGGTCTAAAATGAGTCTGTTATCAGCAGCATATAGATGGGTCTTATTTATTTATCCCTTCTGACACCCTATGTCTTTTGATTGGAGCATTCAGTCCATTTACATTCAGAGTAATTATTGATAGATATGTATTCAGTGCCATTTTATTATTTGCTTTATCATTGTTTCTGGAGATTTTCTCTGTTCCTTTCTAGTTTTGTCACTTTTGGTCTTTCCTCTCCACTCAGAGAGTCCCCTTTAATATTTCTTGCAGAGTTGCTTTAGTGGTCACAAACTCCTTTAGTTTTTGTTTGCCTGGGAAATTCTTTATCTCTCCTTCTGTTCTGAATGATATCCTTTCTGGATAGAGTATTCTTAGCTGCATATTTCTCCCTTAGCATATTGAATATATTATGCCACTCCCTTGTGGCTTGCCAAGTTTCTGTTGAGAGATCTGCAGCTATCCTGATGAGCTCTCCTTTGTAAGTTAAGGACTTCTTTTGTCTTGCTACTTTTAGAATTTTTTCTTTATTGTTATATTTTGCAGATTTAATTATAATATGTCTTGGTGTTGCCTGATTTTGTTGATTTTGATGGAATTGCTCTGTGCCTCCTGGATCTGATATCTGTTTCCTTCCCCAGATCACAGAAGTTTTCAGCTATGATTTCCTCTAATGAATTTTCTGCTCCCTTTTCTCTCTTCTTCTTCTGGGACTTCTATGATACAAATATTATTATGTTAGATGGAGTCAAATGTGATGGAGATCTCTAAGTCTATTCTTGTGATGCATAATTATTCTCTCTCTCTTTTTTTCAGCTTCATTATTTTCCATTATTTTATCTTCTATATTTCTTATTCATTCCTTTGCTTCTCCCATCCTTGTGGGCATTACATTCAGTTAGTTTTGAATCTCAGTTATTGCATTTTTCATTTCTGATTGTTTTTTAACTCTTTTATTTCTGCACTAAGGGCCTCCCTGAAGTCTTCCCTGCTTTTCTCAAGCCCAGCAAGTATCCTTATGATTGTTGCTTTAAATTCTCCATCAGGCATATTACTTATACCTGTTTTGGTTAGATCTCTGGCCATGACCTTATCTTGTTCTTTCTTTTGGGATGAATTCCTTTGTCCTGGCATTTTGTCCAAGTCGTTGTCTTCTTCTGTGTTTTAGAAAAGCCTGTTTTATTTCCTGCTCCTGAGAGTAATGGTTTTATGAAGAAGAGGTCATATAGTGTCCAGGGCCTAGTGCTTCAGGGAGTGTTTCTCATGTGTGCCGCATGAGCTCTACTGCTATGTTTTGGCTGCTCTATCCTTTGGGCCAGTTGTCTTTAGAAGCTCTTGCCTGCAGTGGACAGTGTTTGGTCCTTGGCCAGTGTGGTGAAGTTTTACTAGGTGTGCTCTTGTCTGCTTGTTACATGAGACCAGATGCTACTTCCACTAGAACTGAAGCCTTGCAGAACTCTCTGGCCTGGAGTTGTGGTTATGTATGTGGGTTTCTGCTGGTCTTCTGGGGAAGGGCCCTGCCTGTGCTGGTCCTTAGGCACACTTGCCTGAGAAAAGCAGTATTGGCAGAACGTGTGGTGGCAGGACTTGGTGAAGGTGCAGAACAACAGGTATTCACGTTCATGGCTGGTGGGAATGCAAAATGTTACTGCTGCTTTGCGAGATGCTTAGCAGTTTTGTTTTGTTTTTTTTTTGTCTTGTTTTGTTTGTTTTGTTTTTTTGTTTTTACCAAACTAAATGATCTCACCATATGATCTAGTAATCATGCTTTTTGGAATTTACCCAAAGAAGTTGAAAAGTAATGTCCATATAAAAATCTGCATATGGATGTTTATAACAGCTTTTTTTCATAATTACCAAAGCTTGGAATCAACCAAGATTTTTTTTGGTGAATGGATAAACATTGGTATATCCATACAAAGGAATAGTATTCAGCAATAAAAAGAAAAGCTATCAAGCCATGAAAAGAGATGGAAGAAGCTTCAATGGATATTGCTAAGTGAAAATTGCCATCTTCAAAGGCTACATCTTGCATGATTCCAACAATATGAAGTTCAAGAAAAGGTAAAACTATAGAGATAGTAAAAAGATCAGTGGTTGCCAGAGGTTGGGGGAGGGAGAAAGAGATTAATAAGTGGAGCACAGGTGTCCCTCTAGAGCAGTAAATCTACTGTAAGGGTGGATATGTGTCATTACACATTTGTCTGAAACTGTGTAATGTACAAAACAAGTGAACTCTAAAGTAAACTATGGACTTTAGTTAATAATAATGTATTAATACTGATTCATTAACTGTAACAAATGTTTTATACTAATGTAAGATGTTAATAATAGGTTAAACTAGGCAGAGAGGTGAAGGGTTTTATGAAGCCTCTGTACTTTCTGCTCAATTTTTCTGTAAACCAAAAATCAGTAAAAAAAAAAAAAGCCTATTTTAAAATTTTTTCTAGACTTGCACACAAAACTTTGCACCCAAATATAGCCATAGCAGGAGTATTTCTAATAGCCAAAAAGTGGAAATAATGCAAATGTCCATTAATTGATGAATGGATAAATAAGATATGATATATCCATACTATGGAATATTATTCAGCCATAAAAAGAAATGAAGTGCTGATATTTGCTACAATGTGGATGAACCTTGAAAACATGCTATAAAAGAAGCTAGTTACAAAAATCTACATATTGTATGATTCCATCTGTATGGAATGTACAGAAGAGGTAAATCTGTAGAGACAGACAGTATATTAGTGGTTATCTAGAATTGGGGAAAATGGGGAGTGAGTGACTACTAATAGGTTTCATTTTCTTTTGGAGGAGGAAGGGAATAAAAATGTGGTAAAATTGACTGTGGCAATAGATGCACAACACAATTTAAATTGTACATTTTAAATTGTATGGAAAGTAAATTGTATCTCAATGAAGTTATTATTTTCAAAAAACTTTTTAATGTTTATTTATTTTTTGAGAGAAAGAGAAACAAGTGTGAGCAGAGGAGGGAAAGAGAGAGAGGGAGATACAGAATCCAAAGCAGGCTCCAGGCTCTGAGCTGTCAGCACAGAGCCCGATGTGGGGCTCAAGCTCATGAACTGTGAGATCATAACCTGAGCTGAAGTTGGTCAACTGGCTCAGTCAGCTTCAGGCATCCCATGAAGGTATTATTTAAAAACTATGATTCCTGTATTCAAGAAAATCCATGGACAACATACACAATTTTAGCAAAATTATCTTTGAAAAGCAACCAAAGGAAAATTCTAGAATTAAAAAAGGAATAGCTGAAATTAAGTACTCAGTTGATTGATTTAATATTACATTAGTCAAACATAAGAAAGTATTAATAAACAGATTTAAAAAAAATAACCAGACTAAAATTTGGAGGAAAAATTATATAAAATAGAGAACTAAGCATGTAAGACATATGGAGTATGTATAAAGTACTTTGACTTATCAGGCCCAAGTTATAGGGGTAGGAAAAGGACATGCAACCTACTTGAATCACAAGGACTTCACCAAAGGAAAAATGAGGTTCTGGTGCCAGAAGTAGAAAGAATAAATTACAAAGAAAAAAAAAAACAATAGTAAACTGTAATCTAGATATACTAGTAAATATATTAAGCTCCCTGGGATTGTAACCTTGTGCAAACAATAAGAAAATGATGTGACACATGATATAGGGTACTTGACATCGTTAAAGAAAAATGTCTGGGCAAGAAAGACTTTATTTAATGTTTTGGAGTCCATATATAAGTGATACCACGTAGCATTTGTCTTTCGTTATCTGGCTTATTTCGCTTAACATAATGCCCTCCAGTTGCATCCATGTTGTTGAAAATGATAGGATTTCCTGCTCTTCTCAGGTTGAATAATATTCCATTATATATCTATATATTGCATTTTCTTTATCTTTTCATCTATCCATGGACACCTAGGTTGTTTTCATACCTTGGCTATTGTGAATAATGTTGCAATGAACGTGGGAGTGCAGATAACTCTTCAAATAATGATTATTTTTCCTTTGAATATGCAGGTGACCCTTGAACCATATAGCAGTTAGGGGACACCAATGCCTTGTGCAGTCAAAACTGCATATAACTTTCGACTCCCCCGAAACATAACTGTTACCAGCCTACTGTTGACTGGAAGCCTTACTGATAACATAAACAGTCAATTAACACATCTTTTTTAGATTATATGTATTATATACAGTATTCTTACAATAAAGTAGGCTAGAGAAAAGAAAATTTTAAGAAAATAGTAAGAAAGAGAAAATACACTTATAATGCTGTACTGTAAAATATCCACATGTAAGTAGACCCGCGCAGTTCAAACCTGTGGTTTTCAAGGGTCGACTATATAGCCAGAAGTGGGAGGAAGACTTTATGACACAAATTGACCATGCATAAAAGATGTTGTAGGAATGAAAAACTCTGGACACCTAGACAGAAGGACTATGGAGTGTTTGAAAAGACCATTGTTCAAGGTTATATATAGTTTAAATTATGACATTTCAGTAAGCCTGTGTATGAAGACTTGCTTATTTTTCTGGGTTTGAATAGACTGCAAAGGAGTCTTGCTAAGTTTTTGATCAACACCAAAAAAAGAAATATTTTTTCTCTTATTATGAAACTAGAGGAAAAGGAAGCCTTATAAGCAGCATGAAGGCCCACTAGAATTTTCCCTGATGATAGTGCTAATTCAGGAAAAGGGTCTAAGGCCAGAGAACAATTTTGAAAGCAAAATAAGGCTGCCGAGGCTTCACCCAGTGTATGAGATTAAGTTTTAATGGCATATCATGAAGTGGCTATGACACAGCTGGCAGAGTTGGTTATGTTGTTGAAAATGGCTCTCGAAGGAATTGGACAGTGGACATAGAACGACAACAAGGTAAAGCCAAAGAGTAAAAGAACAAGATTAATAAACAGAAAAGCCAAAATAGGGAAGAAAAGCTGTAACCTTGACGAATAAAACCAAAATCTTGTTCTTTAAAAAGACCATTAAAGTAAGCAATATTTAAAAAATATGACAAATGTGCTTACCCATAAAGCAGAGAGATTTTTTTAATTACAAAAGAGTACCACTTTAACTCTATACCCACACATTTGAAAATCTAGACAAGGTGGATGAGTATTGAATAAATTCTATGTAGTCAATATTGACTTACATGTTGAGCAGAAAATACAAATAGTTTTATGAAATTAAAAATCATAATTAAAGATCTCCAACTTAGAGAAACATTGGTGCTTTCCAATTCTTTTAAAAAGCTAGAGACCCCTAATACAGACATCAGACATGGAAAATATATCAAAAAAAAAAAAAAAAAAAAGCAAACAGAGGTTGCTAGAGTACATTTCTTTTAAGATCTTAGGTTCTAATTAATATCAGGGTGCATGGGTGGCTCAGCTGGTCGAGCATCTGACTCTTGATCTCAGCTCAGATTGCAATCTCATGGTTTGTGAGATTGAGCCCCACTTCAGGCTCTGCTCAGGGAGTGTGGAGCCTACACGGGATTCTCGCTCTCTCCCTCTTTCTCTACCCTTCCCCTGCTCGTGTATACTCTCTCTCTGTCTCAAAAGAAATACATAGACCTTAAAAAAATAATTACTATTAGCAAATGGATTCCAGCAACATATTGAAAAAATACGTCATTATGACCAAGTATGATTTGTCACCATAAAGCAGATTTGTAAAAGTAAAGTAATAGTTGGAATGAGGAAAGGAATGTCCATATCCAATATCAAAATATACTCCAAAGTTTCAGTAGTAATCTATTACTACTGAAAATCTATTAAGCTGCAACAATACATCAATATAGCATTGAATCAGAAGAGGAACCCATGTATACATGGGAAATAAAATATAGGAGAAATAAAGTATAGGCTGTCCTCATTTGTGGAACCGCTGAAATGATCCTGTAAGTGCATCTGTTTGAAGTGATCTTAATGATCAATGAGAAAAATATGATTGTTCTATTACCTTAAACATTTTCTGACCAAACATGAGAAACTCTCTTCCTGGGGCGCCTGGGTGGCCCAGTTAAGTGTCTGACTTCGGCTCAGGTCATGATCTCTCAGTTCCTGGGTTCAAGCCTGGCATCAGGCTCTGTGCTTATAGCTCTGAGCCTGGAGTCTGCTTCGGATTCTGTGTTTCCCTTTCTCTCTGCTCCTCCACTACTCATTCTCTCTCTCTTTCTCTCTCTCTCTCTCTCTCTCTCTCTCTCTCAACAATAAATAAACATTAAAAAAATTTTTTTAAAAACCCAGAAACTCTCTTCCTGTTGGTTATAAAGGTACAGATAAATTAAAAAATGGTAAACCTTATATTTAGTGAATATACTGTAATTAAAACATTATACATACTTGGAATTAACATAGTTTATTTCATTGTAAAAACCTCATGATACTTCCAGTTTCCAGTCCAGCATGTAAGGAGCTTAGAAGTCACAACTCCATCCTAATAGGTAAAAAGCTGAACAAACTAAAAAATCAACAATTCTTCTTAGATTCATTACAAGAGTGAGATCACAGGGCCAATCACTGTCCACAAAATTGGAGAAGCAAATAGGCAGATATGGAGAATGACAACTTACTGGAGTAGAAACTCCAAGACCAGAAATCTATATAGAAACCAGTACAGAGGTAGGAAACACCTGAACTGTAATTGGTGAATTGCTAGAGGCTCACTGTAAAAAAAAAAAAAAAAAAAAAAAAAAAAAAAAAAAAAAAAAAAGCTATGAGTTAAAAACTCCAGGGAAGCTCCCATACTTTTGTGAGTTTCTGTCTTGGAGCTCTACCAGATTGTCATTTTGAAGATCAGAGAAACATCCCCTTAGGGGTTCTGGCAGGGGGAGGGGAAAAGGCACAATTTTGAAGTACACCAGAGCATTCCATCATTCTTAAGGCCTCTCCTCAAGACAAGCTGTTTTGCCAGAGGCCTAACTTCTTGGGGTTTTGTCAAAGTCTACCTGACCTGGAGAAAGGGAAGTACCTAATTCCAGCCCTATTTAGCCATTCTGTCCATGCCAACAGGTTGGGGGCAAAACAGAGAGACACTTGTGAGTCTCATAGCTGAGGGGCACAGGCTCACTACAAGACTGAAATCTAATTGTAGGACTCTAGAAATCTTCTTCTCTCCCACACTATAACATCACATCACTAAAGGCTTATTTTCTGCAGTTAATTTCATCCAGTGCATTAGGTCTGGATTTCTAAAGGACAGAAAATGGAATCATATAAAATGCTTAATTAACACCACTAATGGCAGAAAAAGAGTGGCAGACAAAAATAGGTATAGAGAACAAGGGCAACAAATACAAAACAGTAAATATGGTAGGTATTAATCCAGCTATATTAATAAGCAATTTAAATTATTTTTTAAAAAATTTTAATGTTTATTTATTTTTGAGAGAGAGACAGAGCGTGAGTAGGGGAGGGGCAGAGAGAGAGGGAAACAGAATCCAAAGCAGGCTCCAGACTCTGAGCTGCAGCACAGAGCCCAACACGGGGCTCAAAGCCACAAAGCATGAGATCATGACCTGAGCCCAAGTTGGTCCTTTAACCACCTGAGCCACCCAGGTGCCCCATCAATAATCACTTTAAATGCCCATGGTCTAAATATACCAATTAAAAGAGGGAGATTGTCAGAGGGGATCAAAAAACAAGATCCAGCCATAAGAAGTCTACTTTACATATAAAGACACATATAGATTAAAAGTAAATGGATGGAGAAAAATATACCATGCTAAAACTAATCAAAACAAACAAAATGTACCATGCTAAGACTAATCAAAACAAACATCTCTTTCTTTGGGCGAAAAGAGATGAATCTACTATTATAACTGGAGATTTCTACATCCATTCATCGTAAATGGACAGGTCCAGCAGGCAGAAAATCAGTAAGAACATAGCTGAATTCAACAACACCATCAACCAAATGGATGTAACATCTACAGATTACTTCATTTAACAATAGCAGAATACACATGTCTCAAGCTCATGTGGAAAATACACCAAGACAGGCCACATTCTGGGCCCTAAAACACACCATGACAAATTTAAAACAACAGAAATCATAGTGTAGCAGGATTCTCACACAGAGAGTGACACCGAGGTTTTTCTTTTCAGGAAGCAACTTTATTCATGCTGGCACTGGCTCAATTGGGTTCATACCCAAAGAACTGAGTCCTGAAAGGCCACGTGGCATAGTTTTTTTATACATTTTTTCTACTTCTTTGTCTCCCATATATGGTAATGCACAAACATGAGGTCTGATTAGGTGGTCTCATGTTACAGAGTCATGAGGGATGTCATGTATACATATAGCCAGGTTGCCTTCCTTTATCTTGAGGTGTTCTTTTTTTTCTTTTTCTTCCACATTCCTTAGGATGGGGACCCTACCACAATAATATCTATTCCTAGACCACACTGAAACTAAACTAGGAATCAAGACCAACAGATAGTTAGAAAATCCCCAAATACTTAGAGATTAAACAACAAACTTCTAAATAATACATGGGCCAAAAAAAAAGTCTCAAGGGAAAGTTTTAAATATTTTGAACAACACGAAAATGAGAACACATCAAAACTTGCGGGATGCAGCAAAAACAGTGTATAGGGGGAAATTTGTAGCATTGAATGCATGATTAGAAAATAAGAAAGATCTCAAAATCAATCACTAAGCTTCTACCCTAGGAAACCAGGAAAAGAAGATCAAATACAATTCAAAGTAAGCAGAAGAAAAGAACCAGTAAAGATTGGAGCAAAAAGAAAAGAAACTGAAAAGAGGATATTGACAAATTGATAAAACCAAAATCTGATTCTTTGAAAAGATAAATAAAATCAAAGAGCTCCAGGTTAATGAGAGAGAAGACACATCATTAGTATCAGAAATGGAGGAAAGGAAGGGCGCCTGGGTGGCTCAGCTGGTTAAGTGTCTGACTTCAGATCTGGTCATCCGTGTCCAGCTCTGTGCTGACTGCTTAGAGCCCGGAACCTACTCTAGCTTCTGTGTCTCCCTCTCTCTCTGCTCCTCCCCTGCTCGTGCTCTGTCTCTCTCTGAAAAATAAAGGAACATTAAAAAAAAGAAAGAAATGGAGAAAAAGATATCAATACATATCCCATGAACCTTAAAAGGATAATAAAGGAACACTATGAGCAACTCTGTGCCCGCACAATTGAGAACCTAGATGAAACAGACTAATTCCTTGAATAACACAATCTGAAAACTCACACAATGAGAAATAGACAATCTGAATAAACCTATATTTATTTTTAAAATTGAATCAACAACTAATAACTTTCAAAAAAAAGAACATGAGGCCCAGATGTCTTCACTGATTAACTCTACCATTTAAGGGAGAAATTATGCCAATTCTCCACAATATCAGAGAATAAAAGCAGAGGGAATATTTCCTAACTCATTCTATGAGGCCAGCATTACCTTAACATCATATTGAATGGTGAGAAACTAAAATCTTTTCTGCTAAGATTAGGAACAAGGCAAGGAGGTTTCCTCTCAACACTCCCTTTTGACATTATACTGGAAATTCTAGCTAATGCAATGAGATAAGAAAAGGAAATAAAATGTAGAAAGGAGATTGAAAAGGAGAAAATAAAAGTCTTCATTTTTGCAGATGGCATGACCATCCATGTAAAAAAAAATGAGAAAAATATCGGAAAACTGCTGAAACCAATAAGTGATTATAGCAAGGTTGCTCCTTCCACACCTTCCACACCTGTGAGAAAGGCCAGACTCCAGAACACAGACAACACCACATGATGGCTACCAACAAGTATGTGGAGCAACACAAACTCTGAGTGTGAGTTTGTGAGTGAGTGCAAAATGGTACAGCCACTTTGGAAAATAGTTTGGTAGTTGTATATAAAAACTAAACATGGGGCACCGAGGTGGCTCAGTCGGTTAAGCATCCGACTTCAGTTCGGGTCATGATCTCACAGTTCGTGAGTTCAAGCCCTGCATGAGGCTCTGAGCTGTCAGCCCATAGCCTGGAGCCGGCTTTGGATTCTGCGTCTCCCTCTTTCTCTGCCCCTCCCCTGCTCATGCTCTGTCTCTCTTTCAAAAATAAACAAACATTAAAATAATAATAATAATAACATACTATTAAATAAAATGAATAAACACACAGAAAACAGAATCAGATCCATAAATACAGAGAACAACTGGTGGTTGCCAGAGGAAAAGATGGTGGGTAGATGGACAAAATGGGTGACGGGGAGTAGGACATACAGGCTTCTAGCTATGAGATGCATCAAGTCAAGGAAATGAAAGGCACAGAACAGGGAATATAGTCAATGATATTGTAATACTGTTGCATGGCGACAAATGGTAGCCACACTTATGGTGAACACAGCATAACCTGTAGAGCTGTTGAACCACTATGTTGTATACTTGAAGCCAACGTAACATTGTGTGTCAACTATACTCAAATGAGAAAATTAAAAAGAAAACAAAAAACTCAATACACTCTTGCCGTACGACCTAGCGATTTGCCTCCCTGGTCTTCACCCAAAGGAGTTGAAAAGTGGAGTCCACATAAAAACCTGCCTGAGGATGTATATAGCAGCTTTAATTGCCAGCACAGTGGGTGAATGGATGAATATCTGTGGTACATTCAGACACCGGAATACTGTTCAGTGTTAAAATAAAATGAGCTATCAAGCCATGAAAAAACACGAAAGAAACTTAAATGCATATTGCTAGGTGAAAGAGGCCCATCTGAAAGACGCCATGTATGATTCCAACTCTGTGACACACTGGAATAGGCAAAAATACGGAGATGGCAAAAAGATCAGTAGCATTCCAGGGATTAGGGTCAAGGAAAGGACAAATATGCAGAGCAAAGGGAATTTTTAGGGCAGTGAAACTACTCTATATGATACTACAGAGGTAGATATATGTCATTATGTATTTGTCCAAACCCATACAATACTGGACGCTAAGAACAAACCCTAAGGTGACTGTCTGTCATCTTTGAGTCATAATGTTTCAATGTAGGTTCATCGATTGTAACAAATATGCCACTCTGGTGTGGGAAGTTGACCATAGGGAGTCTGTGTCTATGCAGGGGTGGAAGGTATACATGAACTTCCTTCTTTCTGCTCAATTTTGCTGTGAACCTAAAACTGCTCTAAAAAATAAAGTCTATTTTATGGGGCGCCTGGGTGGCGCAGTCGGTTAAGCGTCCGACTTCAGCCAGGTCACGATCTCGCGGTCCGGGAGTTCGAGCCCCACGTCAGGCTCTGGGCTGATGGCTCGGAGCCTGGAGCTTGTTTCCGATTCTGTGTCTCCCTCTCTCTCTGCCCCTCCCCCGTTCATGCTCTGTCTCTCTCTGTCCCAAAAATAAATAAACATTGAAAAAAAAAATTAAAAAAAAAAGTCTATTTTAAAGGAGAAAAGACTTCTCCAGACTAGTCTGCACAGCGATTGCCCTCCTCTTGTTGCACAGCTTACCACAAAGAGCAGGAATCCCTTCCATGCTTTTGCAAATTCCCGCACTCCATTGTGAGTTTGTTATCAGCTTCTGATTTTATCCTTTGTGCTTTCATTGTGGGGAAATATATCTGAGAGTTCCTTGAATGTGAACCTTTTGGCTGATGTCATTTACTCTCCTTGTTGCCCCTCACCCCTGCTTGCGATGATCCAGTTTTGTGAACTGTGATATGGACATTCACTAGGACGACAAGGAAGCAGCCCAACGATACGTTTTGCTGTCTCTGTGTGAACTGAATGCCATGCACGGTGACCCAGCACTGACAGATAGAGACAGAAGTGACCACTGATCATGACACACATCTGTGATCTGCATAGTGATTTGAGTTCTGAAGGACTGGCTGTGAAGTTTGTACTTTTGCAAACTTTCTGTTAATATATGGTATTGTTCCAGGACTGGGATTCTTTAACTAAATCATGGTAGCTGAAATTCATGCACAGGTGTCCCGTGCAGAGCAAGGACTGCCTGTATAGCATGCATTTGGTGGTAGTTTATTGTAAGAAAATACGTACAAGAATGTAAGGTAGGATGAGGAGTACTATTCTTGTTACGATGAAGTCTTTCCCTAAGCGGAACACAAAAGTGAGAGATCATAAAGAAAAAGACCGCAGATTTGACTTTGTAAAAGTTAAAAAAAATTCTACATGGCCAAAGATGATCTAAACAGAGTTAAAAGACAAGTGACTAATTAGGAAATATAATATGAGCACCCGACCAAGAATTTGCCCAGCCATTCCTTCCTCCACAACAGTATAAAGATGGGGAAATCTCAAGGAGTCAAACTTCATGGATCAATCAATAGCTGAGAGGTTAAACTCAATTTCTCATGGTGCAGACTTCATTTTATGGAATGCAAAGAACTTTCCAACAGAAAAGGCAGAGTATTTCCAGTCTAATGGAGGTCCTGTGCAATGCACTTAGAGAAACATCGAGTAACTGTGTGTTAGATGAATTTATTTTCTGTTCTATAAGAAAAGAACAATTAACAGAATGGCTGTTTCTCCCCGGGGCAGAATTCCACTATTGTCTCTGCACCACTGAGCCTTGCAAAACATCGAAACCCACGGTCTCTAGCAAATCACTCTTCAACGATCAAGAGGGGAAGAAATGAAAAAGCTAATGAACTTGCCAATTACCCTTATAGCCCTGACTCCTGAAAATAAGGATGATGGGAAATAGATGCCCAGGTATGGGGACCTTATAGGGCATAGAGATTCAAATGCAGCAGAGAGGAAAGAAAGCCTCTGATAACCTACGGAGGTTGATTTATTCATAGTCTCAATGGGGAAATGTTGATTAAGAAATGAGAGGCTACAGGCAGGAGCAGCTCCTGAAATTGTGCCTAAATACCTCAAATATTCCTAAGGAATCCCGCGGACAACTGTGTCAGAGTGCAGCTGACAAATGGAGTATAGTAAGCACAGAGATCATGCCCTTGTCAGCCAGCATACGGAGAGCATTACTGATCCTCAGCAAATCATTACTGATCCTCAGAAAAATGTACTGTGACTGGGTCTAAAACCTGACTGGAATTTTCCATAGATGTGTGATATTGGAGACCGGTTTGCAGCTGCACTTGCCAAATCACCTTTGCAAAGCACAGTAGGTCACGGCCGGAGGAGCAAAGGCTGCTCTGCTGTTTCTCAAGCAGAGAAGGGTTTTCTAAGTGCCAAGTTCTCTCCCACCAAGGACGGGGATAGCCAATTATGGGTTAGTGATGAGTACAAGCATCTGTGATCCCTCAGCTAATTTCCATCTTGAAGTTGGGGTATAAGGTCTAGAGTGCTAGGTGATCAGTCACAATCCCTTTGAACAGGTGCTTAATCAGGACTGGATAGGATGCATTCAGGTTGGGCATCTGGCATCTGGTTCTAGCTCTTTGTCCTCTAGGATGGCTTCAGACAAATCCCTCACACTTTTTGTTTTGCATCTATAGTATTTGTTATTGTTGTTTTGTTATTTAAGTATATTAAGTAGTGATAACACTCCTCGGTGGCATATTCAATTTAAAAAACCCTCCATTGTCATGGGGCACCTGGGTGGCTCAGTCGGTTGGGCGTCCAACTTCAGCTCAGGTCATGATCTCACCATCCGTGAGTTCAAGCCCCGCATCGGGCTCTGTGCTGACAGCTCAGAGCCTGGAGCCTGCCTCGGATTCCGTGTCTCCCTCTCTCTCTGACCCTCCCCTGTTCATGTTCTGTCTCTGTCTCAAAAATAAATAAACATTAAAAAATAAATAAAAAACCCTCCATTACCAAGTGCAAACCAAACAGTAAATACTTTCCTCTTAGGAAGCCTGGATAGCAGCTTTCTGAGCTCTTTTATTCTGGGAAATGTTCATAAATACACCAGGAGAACAAAGTGAGAAAAAGGAGACTGTACCTAGCCTTTTATCTAATGCAGTGTGACTCTGAACCAAGGATACACAGTGGCTAAAAACAGGGTAATATTGGCTTGGAGTGTGTCCTAAAGTCAGCATGCCAGAGTTATTTATTTATTTTGATGTTTATTTTTGAGAGAGAGAGAGAGAGAGAGAGAGAGAGAGAGACCATGAGTGGGCAAGGGGCAGAGAGAGAGGGAGACAAGGGAGACACAAATCTAAAGCAGGCTCCAGGCTCTGAGCTGTCAGCAAAGAGCCCGACACGGGGCTCAGGCCCTCTAACTGCAAGATCATGACCTGAGCCAAAGTCAGTGGCTTAACCGACTGAGCCACCCATGTGCCCGAGCATGCCAGAATTTAAATTGCCACTCTGAAACATCATAAGACCTTGGGACAAATTACTTCTCTAAACTTTTTTCCTGCATCTCAGAAAAATAATACCCTTGCCCCAAAATATCCATGTCCTAATTCCCAGAACCTGAGAATGTCACCTTAAAGGGCAAAAGGGATCTTGTAGATGGGATTGTTAAAGACCTTAAGATGGAGATATTATTTCAGATTATCTGATGGGCCCCAAAATAACCCCAAGTGTTCTAAGAGAAAGGCAGAAGGAGATTTTACTACAATTAAAGAGAATTTGTTGAAACAGGGATTAGATTAATGTGGTCAAAAGGCAAGGAATGGTAGCAGCCACCAGAAGCTGGAAAAGGTAAGGGCATGGAGCTTCTAGAGGGAGCACAGCCTTGCCAACTTCTGATTTCAGCCTAGTGAAAGTGGTTTTGGACCTCCGACTTCGAGAACAGAAACAGAAGAAATGTGTTTTAAGCCACCAAGTTTGTGGTGAATTGTTATGGCAGCCATAGGGAACCCATACCTCACAGGAACTTTTACTCCAGATAAAATGTGTGACTGGTGGTTCGTGGGTTCAAGCCCCACATTGGGCTCTGTGCTGACAGCACAGGGTCTGCTTGGGATTCTCTCTCTCCCTGTTTGCCCCACCCCACTCTCAAAATAAATAAGCTTAAAAAAATGTGTAACTGGAAATACACTTAGTAAAGTGTCTAACACACAGTAGGGATGCTGTAAATGTATGTCCTTCTTGGAAACTGAAGCTTGGTTTGAGGGATCATTGAAACCAGTACAATAGTCACCATTGTTTTAATATGTATTTGTTAACATTTTATTTATTTTTGAGAGACAGAGAGAGACAGAGTGCGAGCAGGGGAGGGAAGAGAAGGAGACACAGAATCAGAAGCAGGCTCCAGGCTCCGAGTGGTCAGCACAGAGCCAGATGCGGGGCTCAAACCTATGAACTGTGAGATCATGACCTGAGCTGAGGTGGGACACGTGACCGATTGAGCCACCCAGGCGCCCCAATGGTCAGCATTTTTGTCCATGTTCATCCTGGTAAAAACGCCTAGACACCTGCTAGAAAGATCTCTATACTCCCCCACAATCCCCCACTTCTCCTAACAGAGGGGAAAGATTCCTTCTCCTCACTTAAGTCACATTATTATTTTCCTTTCTACTTTCTTTTATTATTATTATTACTCTTCATTCAACCAGTCTTTCTGAACTTTAAACAAAGTCATTTTTCAGTGGATTCAGGTGCTATCTTAATTAACATCCCAACAAGCATCTTGTTATTTCTAGGCCTCATCACCAGAAATTTCTGAACTTAGCTCCCCCTCAGTTTCTGCTGTCATTCATTTTCTCATTTCTCCCCTCTGCTTTTAGTTCATTCTTGACAACTTAGTCCTTTCCCTAAACACAGTTTGTAATAAGGTAACACAGCAAAGTCGTACAAGTCTAAATGGCCTTGTTTCAGATCTTGGGTTTTGTCATCTACTTACTGTGTGATGCTGGACAAGCTATTTAACCTCTCTGCTTTCCCCCGAGAAATGGCTATTATGAAGATAAGTGAGTTAATATTTGCCAAGTTCTTACCATAGCACTATAGTCACAGTGTAAGCACCACAAATGTATTTGCGAGCAACGATAAATGCAAAGTCTGAGCATACACTTTTCTCAACTTTCAGTCATAACTTTGAGATATGTATTTGGTGAAATCAATAGAAGCCTTTTCAAGGGACACACAAGATATTTCTCTCCAGAAAAATCGTTGTGAATGATTGTCCATGTGGCTAGTTTTGGTGTTTCACCAGTGTTTCCAAATTTCTATATGACAGCCTGGGTTTAGTCCAGTGAAAAATTAGAAACTTGAGCTTCTGTTTTAAACCCTTTACCTTAAGGCCTCCCACCCTCATCTCTTTGCCCATCAACTTTCATTTGTCCTCCATGATATGAAAATCTACTTCTAAGAAAGTCTCTGATGTCCAGCTTAGCATGGATTTAAAACAAAGGCACTGTTGTGGCACCTGGGTGGCTCAGTCGGTTAAGCATCCAACCTCAGCACAGGTCATGATCTCGCAGTTCGTGGGTTGGAGCCCCACGTCGGGCTCCGTGCTGACAGCTCAGAGCCTGGAGCCTGCTTCAGATTCTGTGTCTCCTTCTCTTTCTGTTCCTCCCCTGCTCACGCTTTCTCTTTCTCTCTCTCTCTCTCTCAAAAATAAATAAAGATTACCAAAAAAAATAAATAAATAAAACAAAGGCACTGTTTGCACAAGACAGACTAGCTTTCAGGAGTTGTTTTGTCTTGCTTTGTTTGGTTGCCCTCCTCCCACCGGCAGCCTCGGACAAAAATCCAAAGATCCATGTCGTGGCTCTAATTCTTAGCCCCTGTTTGATTATGCGAGCTCAGTTCTCCTACCTGGAAGGGGTATCTGAGGGCAATGCTCTGTCTTTGGGACTGTTGAAAAGAACATTTCCAGCTCAGGTATGAACTGTTGCCAGGAAGCCTGGTTATATCACATCACCCCAGGATCCTAGCAGTGACTGGCTCAGGAAGGGCCTGAACAGACTCATCACAGGTAGTTTCAAGGTCTCTAAAATGAATGCATTTAGGGCAAGAAAGACATGTATCCAGGAGTCTGAACTACTGAAAATTTTCACAAGCTACTTTTTAGTTCTTGAGAAACAGATGCAGGGAAAAAGTCCTGCTTATCACTAAGAGTTTTAGCCCAAAATGCTATACAAAATTTCTAATCTTATAAAACATATGGGATCTTTGGTGAGCTCTCACTGAAGGCCTAGTCCAGTATGGTACAATATGAAATGTGGACTACCTGGAGTGCCAGCTGAAACCCATACTGCTGTTTCTCCTACAAAGCTACAAAATTAGGATGATGGGGCCAGAATGATGCATTTCTCATAATTAGTGATTAGTGAGCATTTCTAGCCTAGCCTAAAGACAGTCTGAGTAGTCCCTTTGGCCCCCTTTCTTCTGGGATCATATCCTTTAGTGTTATAGCTTCCAAACTGACGAGGGGAGGTACAAGGGTTCTAGAAAAGGAAGGAAAGGACCCAGCCAAGTAAAGAAAATAATAGCAAGTTTGAAAATAAAATATTTTTTAAATGTGCAAATAGTGCAAGGATTAAAAGAGAGAAATAGTTCAAATTTTAGGAAAAATAATTTAAAATACATGAGAAGTATAAACCAAACTAAAATGTAGCATGATTTGGAACAACTGATGTTAAAGACAAGACAGAGCACTATACTGACAGAGCAGAAAATACAATCCTCTCGCACTATTTTCCCCAGAACTAAGCAATACTTCGTCAATACAGTTTGTTGGTTTTCAACCCTTAGAGCCAACCTGTGGATAAAACACATAACACTTTGCTACAACTGTATGGCAAAATGTCAATGTTAACAATACAGACAAACAAAAGCAAGCACGTATTCACAGAAGGTGATTCGTACAAGGGGAAAGGAAAAGTAGAGGGGCTACAGGGCACAGCCTTGTGCATAGAGAAAATCATGAGATTAGGGTGAAAGTTAGTAACACAAGATATAAAGAATAATAGCTAAAGTTTCTTGAGTTCTTCTGTGTGTTAGAGACTAAAGGCTACAAATGCATTATTATTTGCATTATCACAAACAATCCCTAAGGTAGAGAGGTATCCTTTTCTCTGGTTTATGGATGAGAAAACAATGGGTATGGTAGGATATGTAAATTTCACAGGGATACAGAGCTAATAAAAACTGAAGAACAATGATTCTAACTCCAGGAGTCCAGCTCCAGAACCAGTGCTTTTAGCCTTCTGCTACTTTCCTCACCAAGAAAGCCAGCAAAATTACATGAAGTTACCAGAGAGAAGCAGCAAAATTAATTGAATACGACATATTGGAAAGGAAGAGGGGGGGAAAACAGTGGTAGTGGAGTTTTATCTTCCTCCATAATGTTAGAGTGGTAAAAACATTGTCTAAAGTGAGTATGTCATGATACAGCAAGATAAGCATAATGTTTAGAATTAAGGAGACATCAAAGTAGCAAAAACCTGTCTCTGGAGAGGGGAACTCAGGAGAAAATGGAGGCATCTCAATATGATTCAAGTTGCTATTATGCTTATGTATTATTTTCATAAAACCAAAATATTTCTGTTTATTTAGAAATTGCTTCTATGGGGCGCCTGGGTGGCTAAGTCGGTTAAGCGTCCAACTTCAACTAAGGTCATGATCTTGTGGTTCATGGGTTCAAGACCCATGTCAGGCTCTATGTTGATGGCTCAGAGCCTGAAGCCTCCTTCAGGTTCTGTGTCCCCCCTCTCTCTGCTCCTCTCTCTCTCTCAGAAATAGACATTAAAACAGATTTTTAAAAAAGAAATTGCTTCTACTGTGTAAGTGCATCAAAACATGAAATTCAAGTGGCACCTGGGTGGTTCAGTTGGGTGAGAATCCAACTGCAGCTCAAGTCATGATCTCATGGTTTGAGTTCAAGCTCCGCATCAGGCTGTCTGCTGTCAGCTCAGAGCCCGCTTCAGATCCTCTGTGTGCCTGGCTCTTTGCCCCTCCCAACTTGTGCTCTCTCTCCAAAATATTAAAAAAACCCAAAAACATAAATTCAAAATCTTTACACCTATCACATATTTGTTAGCTGTTTGTCTTATCAGGATATTACTTTTAGCTTGAAGGCTTTACAAAAATCGGGAAGTATAAATGTTTAAAAGTTGTCCCTGGTAATATTACCTGGCATGGCTGAGAGAGGGTGCAAGACTATTAGAAGCAAACTGGATTTCAACACTGCTTCTGAGAGTCAGTTCTGACTACAAAGGGCAGATGATTCTCTGTAGTCACAGAGCACAAAGAAGGAGCTTTGATCCTCTGGAACTGTAATAAACAACTCAGAGTAAATGAATCAGGCAGAGAGTGCCTGGAGGGATCCGGCAGCCTCTATGTGCTGGCGTTCTTTGTTTTTACAGGGCTAATCTCATAAATGTTGCACTAGGCTCAATGCTGCGCATTTTTAGGCTCAGTTATCGTATTTTTCCACGTGTTTACTTCATAAAAGTAGGCACTTTTATGCTCCTGTTAAAATGGGATCTCCTATTCAAATTGCCTGGTGAAGGCAACTGAAGCATTATTGCCTAAGGAACTCATTAAGTGTAGATATATTATATCCCCCATTTCCTTCCATGTATGTATGTATGTATGTATGTATGTATGTATCTATCTATCTATCTATCTATCATGCATCCATCCTTATTTATAGAACAAAACAACAATAATAATTTAAACAACTTGCTTACCTTATTTTAGTTTAGCCTTCCAAAAATCTTGCAAGGTAAACAGGCCACGTAAAAGCATTGAGTTCACTGAGACACTTAAAGGATGGCTCTACCGTTTGTCATCGTGCAACCAAAAAATGGTGCAGGGAATTCAACCCACATCTTCTCTGTCCTCCTCTCTTACCTCCCCAGCCTGTTCAAATCCCAACTTCCTTGTGAGGCTTATCCTGTCCACTGTTTAAATTGAAAGCTGTGATCCTGCCTAAATCTCAATGCTCCCTATGCTACTTTATACTCCATAACGTTAGTTCCTGGCTAACCTATCAGATAATTTGCATGTTTGTATTTTTGCTCCCATCCACCTAGAATGTAGGCTCCACACCGTTGCGAATTTTGCCTTTTTTAAGTCTAGTGGAGATCCAGCAAAAAAGTCAGTGTCAGCCAGAAGTGGGCACAGTTGTAACTTGTGTGATTTGATATTTTAGTGATTTAGATCAGAGCTGGGCCACTTACTGAAGAGCATCTCTTCTACTGCATTTAAGCAGCACAATATATTCAAAGAAACTGAAATTTCCAGAATTACAGAGCAGGTATGTGCCCTTTCTCCCCTTGTTCCTCCAGGCTCAAATCTATCCTCTCTGGGTGATATGGGAATGTGTAAGAATGACTGACCTAAGTCTAAATTAAATAAGAAGACACACAAGAAAACATTGAAACATTTCTAAAAAAAAAAAAAAAAATCATTGAGTGGTTTCCTTTGACACATCAGAGGTTCTCTAGCCTCTAGTAAGGTCAGAGAGAAGGGGTGGGAGAAGAGCAAAACACAGACGGAAGAGGCAAGGGTGAGTCACTTCATCTCTCCCTCCTTTGGACCTTACTTCCCCCTGGACTGTCATCCATTACATTCAAAATGCAGATTGCAGGAGTCAGTGTGTGCAGGTAGAGGATGTGGTCACTTACATCCCAGTCACAGCAATGCAGAAAATTCAGCATAGTTATGTCTGGCTCAACCCATCACCATTCACACAGGTTAATTCTTTCTCTACTGCTGAGTCAAAAAGACACATGAGCGAGGGCAGATTCATAACAAAGTTTTATGTACGTTAACTACACAATATGGGCAGGATAAAAGCCCATCGAGGCAAATAGGTAGGGGTAAAGGGAGCCCCTACAGGCAGCAGTGGTATCCTGCTTGTTCCAAGACCAGAGAAAACTGGCCCAGAGCTTGGGTCAGCCAAGTTCACAGTCACGCCAGGGATGGCACGGTTGATGATTTATGTAGCTTTCTTCCATTCTCCACTAGAACTTCTTGAATCTGGTGTCTTTCTGGTGTAGTTCTAAACATAAATGCACGTATGCACACAATGTACACACTTTCTGTACGAAGAGATCAGGGTAAGTTTCACTTAAAGGGGTTGGACCCCTTTCAGGTACAAATTAGTCAGTTTCCAGTTATATCCAATTTGCAGAGGAATATTAGGTCCTTATTCGTGACAAAAGAAGGGAATGTGTAGGTGAAGTCCTAGTCAGGTTATGAAGGTGCTCTAGTCATGCCCAGAGAACAGGCCCAGTTGACCAGGACACATACAGTGTTTGAACCTCCAAAGTCAGAGGAGTACCTGACTAGGTCAAGTCCAAGTTCTGTTTAACATTTCCTGGTGCTATCCCCCAATGCACCACCAGCGCTGTGCTTATGGGGGGCACTTGTGCTCTGTGTGGCTGAGGGACCATAAGTGTATCCAGTCGTAGCAGGTGTGGAGCTGTTCCCCAGAGCACCACCTGTGTTAGGGGTAAGAGGGCTCCCAGTGTCCTTCTGGATGGTGCTGACACAGAGGCCTGCCATCATAGATGTGATACTGTCTGCATCCGCTATGGCACTTGCTGCGTTTGCATTGGGTCGGCCGCAATCATTCTGATGTGAAGAACTACTAGGTTCTACATTCGTGGGAATGACGTTGTCCCCTCCATGCATACCATCTGCATGCTGGGCGGGAGGACCGCATTTGCGTGGAAGGATGGTGGAACTACAAGTGGGTCCAAGGGTAGAGCTGGTGCTGCCACTTGCAACTGCAGCAGAGGCAGTGTGGCCAGGCAAGTCCGAGGGGCTCTGTAGGGGGTAAACACGCATGCCTCTTGAAACACGTGTCTTCTGCTTGGTAGTGGCTCTTCCACATGAAGCATTTAGTTCTTGTGTACACGGCTTCCAGGTGCACTTCTGGCCAACGATAACAAGAGAGCTTCCACCTTTGGGAACAGCGTGGCCCTCTCCCACTACCCCATCACCTGGGTTTTGGACGGCTCGCCCCCTGACGCTCAGATTTAAGGAGGCTGGCACATGTCCTGACCCACATTTCGTGTCCGTGCTGGTTGCTCGGTGACATGGGGCAAGTTTTCGTCGTGCAGATGGTGTCTGGGTGCCCTTGGGGCTAACAGGAACACGAGAGCTTGTACCTGCGGGAACAGCGTGGCCCTCTCCCACTACATCACCTGGGTTTTGGACTGCTCGCCCCCTCATGATCAGATTTAACAAGCAGGCTGGCACATGTCCTGATCCACGTTTTGTCTCTGTGCTGGTTGCTCGGTGACGTGAGGCAAGTTTTCGTCGTGCAGGTGGGCTCTGAGTGCCCTTGGGGCTAACAGGAACGCTAGAGCTTGTACCTGTGAGAACAGTGTGGCCCTCTCCCACTACCCCATCACCTGGGTTTTGGACGGCTCGCCCCCTGTCGATCAGATTTAAGAAGCAGACTGGCATGTGTCCTGACCCATGTTTTGTCTCTGTGATGGTGGCTTGGTGACATGGGGCAGCCTTTCTTCGTGCAGATGGGGTCTGGGTGCCCTTGGGGCTAACAGGAACACGAGGGCTTGTACCTGCGGGAACAGTGTGGCCCTCTCCCACTACATCACCTGGGTTTTGGACAGATCGCCCCCTGATGATCAGATTTAAGCAGGCTGGCACGTGTCCTGACCCATGTTTCTTGTCGGTTCTGGTGGCTCGGTCACGTGGGGCAAGTTTTCTTTGTCCAGATTGGCTCTGGGTGCCCTTCAGGCTAACAGCAATACTAGAGATTCCACGTGAGGGAACAGGGCGGCCCTCCCCCACTACTCCATCACCTGAGGTTCTAATGGCTGGCCCCCTGCTGCTCAGATTTAAGGGGGAGGCTGCCTGGTTTCTTGACTTAGTCCTCTTCTCCACAGTGGCATCTCCTCTACATGAGGAAAGTTTTCTCTGTCGGGATGAGCCCCCGGGGCACTTATGGGTAGTGGGGACTGTAGAGTCTCCACCTGTGGGAACAGTACAGCCCTGCCCCACTGCTCCACTACCTGGGTTCTGGATGGGGGGGCCCCAAGTGCCTGGATTCAAGGTGGAACTAGCATTTTGTCCAAATACCGGGACGGTATTTGTTCCTCCTACAGCAGCAGCCATGCCATCACCACAGCGATTCCAGGTTGTCTGACCTAAAGTTGGAGCAGAAATGGTTCTTGGTACCCCGTTCAGTCCTGCCCCAAGGTGGAATGCTCTGGATGCCTGTGAATGAGCGGGGCCTGGGATGTACACACCACTGCCCATAGGGGCTGCACGTCCCGAAAACACACGTCGGCCTGAAGTACTGTCAGCTAACGGTGAGCCACCATCCCCGGTGCTGGGCATCCCCGTGGCAACTCCAAAGCCTGTTGTGGTAGATACGCCAATGGGCAGGATGCCTGGCTTGTCACTCGAGGCCGGCTGGATAGTGAGAGTGGTGATAGATGCGGAACCTGCCAAACTTGCCTTCACTGCATTGTCTCTGGGCGGCTGGGCTATGAGAGCAGTTGGGCCCATAGCTTGTGTTGAGGCTACTGGCGTTCCTAACAGGTGAGAATTGTCAGGCTGCTGCCCATGATGATGCCCCGTTGTGGGCTGAGAGGTGATTCCTGGGTCAGAGTGGTTGGAAACTGAGGTCTGTCCGATGGAGGACTTTTTCGGTAAATGGATAGAGTCATGAGCCACCACAGTGCTGCCACGGGGTGGTGTGTTAGCAGAACCAGAAAGCACCACGTTAAGTGGGAAATGGTTGTCCCTGGACTCAGGGGAGGAACAGAAGATGGAAGCCTGAGATGGTGATGGAGGGTCCATGGCTTCGCTGTTACAGGCCGAGTTGCAGGTTGCAGAGGGCTTGCCTACTGGAGTGGAGGTGACTCCAGAATCCGCAAGGGACAAGCTCCTGGAAACAGCAACACTGGCAAGAAGGGCTGTCTTGGGATCTCCAGGTGGGCTGGTGAAAACTGGAGACTCTGCAGGGCACCTCTGCTTCAAACTGCAACGACCCTGGGGAAATGAAGGAGATCCCATTCCGGATTCTTGGGGAGATCTGGAAATAACAGCCTTTGAAAGGGGAGTGGTGTCCATGTCGACGACACCAGGACCTGAAGTGAGCCTGGAGGTAGATGTAGATGCACTGGCTGCGATGGTAGAAGCAGCTGTCTTAGAAATGATGGGCTGGACAACTGAAACAGGGCTATGTGTGGAAGGATTTGGAAGAGGGGCGGGTAGGATAGGAGGGGGGGAATGTACACACAGAGGCACTGGGGATTCTGCGATGCAGGAGGGTGGCTGTAAGCAGGGGGTTGAGGTGTTAGCAAGTGTGGTGATGTCAGAAATAAGACAGGTTACAGCAGTGACTGGCTGAAGAGGGCCTTCTTTCTTCACAGGAATTCCACAAATGAGATTGGAACTAAGATGAGGAAGAACACCAGCAGGAACAGCTGGAGAAGATTTAGAAACCATCTGGGCTGTCTCCTGAACAAGGTTTGCTATTAAAGATGGAGGGACAGAGGCAGTCGGGGGCTTGGCAGATTGGTCAGCCAAGTCATCAGTAGGAGTGGGGACTTGCAAAGTGCGACTCGCCAAAAGCAGAGAGTTAGCGGTCTCTGAGGCAAGTAGGCATAAAGAAGTGGCTGACTGAGCATCTGAGCAGTCTCCTTTGATCTCTCTTTTGTCTCCCAAGGTCTTACTCCTCTGATATTTGGTATTCTTCAAGGTGTCCAGGTTTTTGTCAGTAGCTCCACAAGGAAACCTAGGAAGTGGGGGCAACTCGCCCTGGCCCCACCACTGGGGCGGTGGCGGTGGCCGAGAATGGGACGTGGATGTTTTCCGTTTGCAGGGCCTACTGCTGGCAGATACAGGGGAAAAAGAGCTCCTTGATGAGATGCCTGGAGACTCATTAGCCTGTATCTCCTTCCCGGAGAGGTATGATGTGTCCCCGACAGGCTGATGGCTTT
Source organism: Prionailurus bengalensis (assembly GCF_016509475.1). NCBI lineage: Eukaryota > Metazoa > Chordata > Mammalia > Carnivora > Felidae > Prionailurus > Prionailurus bengalensis. The sequence continues at coordinate 21,680,899 of NC_057359.1, forward strand.
CACCCGGCACTTCCTTTGTTGATGTGTCCTGCAGTAAGGGGCAGCGTGGGGGTGGGTCGGAGAGCGCTGCTGTATCTGTATCAGGCACGACATTTCCGGCTGGGCCACGTGGGGAGGTGACTGCGCGGCCTACAGGGCGGCAGTGCATCAGAGACTTCTGGGTATTCTCCCTCAAACGGTCTTCTGGAGGATTAGGATGGAGGTCCAAAGGTGCGGGGCTGCGCTGCGAGGAAGTGAGAAGCCCACCGGTCTCCAGGGGACTCGATTTTAATGGTATGTCCCCAACGTGATGGGGGACCCTGTTCCCACCACTCTGCCCTTTGGTCTCTACAAGATCCTCCATCTTTTTTCTGGGATCTTCTTGGACCTTCTCCTCCACCCCAAATGGGCACAAAAGTGGGAGGTGCCTGGATGGTACCGGCTCCACAGCCTCCTCTACCTTCTCAGATAGTGAACGTGGGAGAGGGAATCTGCGCCCCAGAGGAGGGATCCTTTTGGCTCTGGAGTGTCCAAACATCATGGAATTACGAGCAGACAGCACAGGTTTTTTCGGAGAGTGACTCCAGTTCACCAAGGGAGGGATCCCCAGAGGGGTACCGCCAGAGGCCTGCGGGATGGGGTACCGCCTCTTGGGCTGGACGTATAAACTAGCCGGTAAAGGCCTAGGATTCCGGTGGAAGAGCCTGCGCCCAGGGCCCAGGGCAAGTGAAGGAGCAGCGGGGTGGTCCCGGCCAGGTGGTGGAACAGCATCGCGGGAGGGGGGGTGCAAGGGCCACAGATCGCCAGGCAGCGGGCTGGAGCGGCGGAGGCGGAGGCGGCGGCAGGGGCGGTGTGGGAAACGAAACTTACAAAGCAGGTTGCCCATATCCGGCTGGTTGTGCGCCAAACGACTGAGAGATGGGAGTAAAAAAGCTGGAGAGCGCCTGCCTCCTGAGCTTCTGACTCCTTTCTTAGTCAAACAGGCACTGAGCCTGAGGGACTGAGCCGGGCCTTTGTGCCGCCTCCCAGGAAGATGGCGCAAACAGGGGCGCGCATGCGCAGCATGGCAAGTGACCTCAGCAAAGGGCAAAGGGCGAGGCCCCAAAGCCCCGCCCCTTAGCCTCCCGCCTCTGGGACTTCCCGCCTGCAGCAGGCAGCCCTTGGCTGGTGTATAGATTTCCGGCTGCCTGTGGCGGTTGTATACAAGCAGCAGGGCCACTGCGTGGCGACTGTGGGGGAGTGCGGTGGCTGTGGGGCCTCTCAGCGCCTGGGTGTGTGTCGCCAGCCCTTCTCTCAAGAAAGACGAGCGCGGGAGCTCCGGACACTGCGAGAGGGTGGCCTGCTGCCCCCGGGACCCTCTCTGCTTCCCTGTGAGGCCTAGAGCCAGGTGCCTCTTCCCTAGGGCTGCCCAGGCCTTGAGCATCACCCTTCCAAGCGGACGCCAAACCCTGACCTGACTGCATGCTGCGCCCCAAGACCTCCCTTCGTGGCAGGCAAGTTCTTGCTTTCTTCCTTGTCGGGGATTTGGCAAAACCTTTACAGTTGAGACCTCTCAGGTCACGCAGGTGCTGGTGGCTTAGCCAGGATTCAAACCCAGCGGAGTGACTCCAGAGCTCTTCCTCTGGACTGTGACGCCTCCTTACCGTATATGCATCGTATGTTACCATTCTTTCTTTCCCTCTTTCTTAGTTCTTACGGTACTTCGCGCCGTGCAATACTCACGGGGAGCATAGGCACTGCCCCGTACCAGGCCTCCGTTGAGCAGCAGTTCAATTCATAAATTAATCAGGGCCGCAATGGGTTCTGGCCTCAGAAGACCATGGCTCACGGACCGCCAGTTGTAAGCATAGCACCATCCCACATTTGTAACTGAGCTTTGCAGCCCAGAGTTTCTCTTCGGTCTACTCTGAAGAATCCAAATACGTAAGATTATATGTGAATATATAAAGACTGTATTCTAGATACGTTGTGGTCTACCTGAAGGGAATTCACCAGTTCCATATGGATTAGAAGCCAGTTTCTCCGGCCTTCTAGGAATGTGTCTAATAAGGCATCTCACTAATGTCTAGAAAGCAAATATGTCATTTATTGTAAGTTAATAGTGGAGCAATGTATTGGATTAAAGTCACATCACCACGATTTGGTCATTGTGAGCATGCCAGCCGGGTCCATTCTCCACCTCCACTTGTTGGCATTTAAATATAATTCTAGAGATTCATATGGTCAAGAGAGGAGAGATATGCCTGGGTGTCTGGCGAGAGAAACATGTATTATTGTCTAGGAGCTGAAAACTTCAGCATGAAGAAAAAGGTTTGAAAAATCTTGGCCTACGTGTGGCTTCGCCTAGTTTGAATCTTGTTTCTTTGGTTTACTTCATTGAAGTGTTTTCTCTCTCATGGTACTGATGTTGCATATCGGGGCATGCCATGCATAAGGTTCAGAACCAAGAATCCTATAATCAGGAAAAAAGTATATATATATACTTAAAAATTTTTATACATATACTATTATATTATACATAGTATGTAATATATATTATATATATACACACAGTAAAATCTTGGAGTGTGAGTAACTTGTTCTGCGAGTGTTCCACAAGACGGGTAGACATTTCTAATAAATATGAACTTGATAAATGAGTGATGTCTTGCAATACAAGGAGTACGTGATGTCAAAGGTCACATGACAATTGAGCCAATGGTTCTCTCTCTGTCTCTGTCTCTGTCTCTCTCTCTCTCGGTCTCTCTCTATTTCTCTGTGGGATTGTGGGTGATGGTCTCCCATGCTCAGATGCTCTGTCTCGGGTCACAGTGTTGGGCAGAAATGAGTGATTTTTCAGAGCAGTGGGAGGTGCCCACAACTGACACTAACTAGTGTATTTTTGTCACTTCAAAGCACCAATGGACAGTCCTTTGCTTTTCCATACAAGAATAAGCTTAGGAATGCATTACTTCATTCTAGGTCAGGCTGCCTGCAGATAGAGCCCCTTTCCTCTGCTGCCTTATTGCCGGTTCCATGAAATAAGTATATGACAAGAGCTTACTAATACTGTATGTAGTGTAGTCAACCTCCATTAGTGATAATGAAAGTCATCCTACACAACAGCCCTCCTCTCTCTTGTCTCCCTCACACCAGCCACAAAAGTTTTCAAAGGTAAGTGCATTTATGTTTCATTATATTTTATATTTTCTTTATTGTTTTGTATCACATTATAGTATCATAATGATTTTTGTATGAATATTTTTGGATTGTGGAACAAATCATCTGAGGTTCCATTATTTCTTATGGGGACATTGGCTTTGATATACAAGTGCTTTGGATCACAAGATGTTTCTGGAACAAATTATGCTCGCAAACTGAGGCTTTTACTGTATTTATTTTTTTGTATATTGAAAGTAGCATTGGTCATAGTTTGTATCTTATACAATTAATTTCAGTGCTCTGTTTATGAGAGCTTTTATAGTATGTTAGAGCCAGTTTGGACTTCCATCCCCAACCAAGTTGGAGGTTGGTAGGACACAAGAGATTTTGCTCAGACCCAAATGCCGCTTGAAAAAAAGGAGAAATATAAGCCCTTTCTAATCTCTCTGGGAGCACAAATGATTTATAGATATGACATTTAACCACAATCCTTTTGATATCATTTGAGTTCAGTAAGGAACAATTTCTTGATGTTGTTTGTTTGAACAGAAATAGCAAGCTTTACAATGTTGGGCCAAGATTTCTTCTAGGAACTCTGAAAAAGATGATTATGTCAGATATATTTGGACACAGTAAATGACAGTCATGTTATTTCCATCTTTTTGTTTCCCAGGACAAAGGGGCAAATTCAGCATATGATGAGTGCTGGGGCTTCAGGACAATACAAGGAAGTTTGGGTGAGGATATCCCATAAAAATCTACCTCTTGATTTTTCTTGTCAAATGGGAGTAGACAGGAGGGATGCTGTTTTGAAATATAGACCATTCTCTTACTTGTCCTTAAAGGCAAAATATATTAGATGGCAATGATTCTTCTGAGCTAATTTGCCTTGGCAGAAGCCAATATGTTGAGACAGAACTTGTGAAGGCAAAATAATTTTTGAGCGATTAATTTAATCATTAATAAAAATATTTTGATACTAACAGCAAATTATAGTTGCCAGGAGGATTCCTTCTCATTTGACAATTTATGAAGCACCAATCTCCAGTATAGTAAATGAAGCCAGGGGTGTGTAGTTTGAATGGAATTGGTAGTAGGGACAGTGAACCATGGCTGACACCCTGTGATGGAACACTCCCTCCCTGTTCCCTTGTCTTGCCCACCAGCAATCTGAGGTAATTCGTACAGAGTTAATATGGAGGGAAGACTGAGTGATCCATGAAACTCGTTAAGTGAACTTTTTTTTCCCCCTAAAATAACTTTTGTCTGCTTGGTTTCAACCCCTGTTCTCTCTTCTGTTTACTAGAAACAGGGCTCAGCAGAAGCTCACTGGCCTTGTGCAGCCCCTTCTTTGGAAGCCCTTTCTTGATCCCTCCATTCATCGGTCTTACATTTCACTTTTTGCCTTCTAGAAATGTATCAAAATCTTTCTGTGGTTGTGACTTCCACATTCTCTTGGCTTTGATTGGTATTCATTTTGGTATTTCTGTACTTTTATTAACTATGGTTTCCAGGAGGAACAGAAAGTAAACGTGTTTTTCTAGTCTGCTGGCTTGAACTGAAAATACCTGTTGATTTTAGCATCCAACTTTCCCGTATAAGAAAAAAACCCAACCTCAGCATTCACCTTTCTTGTGAAATCACTAAGGGTTTAGGAGGTAGCAATTTCTAATGGGAAAATAATACCTATCTCATGGAGTTGACTTAAGGATTAAATGAGATGGTGAACATGAAAATTATTTGTAAAGCTTAAAGTTCTCTAAGAATTTTTTTGTTATTATATTATTTGTTGCTATTTCAATGTTACTATTTTTTTGTTGTTGCTACTTCAACTTCCCCTGAAAGCTGTTTATGACATTGCTTATGTGAGAAAATATCTCCTCGTTTATTGTTTTGAAAACCAGACTGTATTTTCAGTAGCTCAGTGGAAATGGCATTGTTGTTTTTGAAGATTAGGGGTAAAGACACGAATGTTCCTTGACACCTATCACTTTGTAATATTTTTAGCAACTAAGTGACTCATGTCTTCTTCCAGTTTTGTTGAGGATCTACTAGCAGCCAGTTATTAGGTGGTGGAACACATTTTTCAGATTTTAGATATTTAGGCTTTGTGGGCCATGTACAGGTTCCGTACCTTCTTCTCCTCCTTCTTCAACTACCTTTCATAATGTAAGAAGTGTGATTATGTCACGGATCATAGAAAAACAAGCTGCGAACCCGATTTGATCTGTGGACACTTATTTGCTAACCCCTGCTCTACATTCATAGAGTAGAAGGTATATCCTTGGGTAATTCACTTCTTGAAATTAATTAATTATTGGTCTTCCTGATCTTGTCTTTACTCCTCTCCAGTCTCCAATCAACATGGCATCCAGAGATATTCTGTTAAAACTTAGGTCATATCATATCACTCAAGTCACTTCAGTTGCCCACTGAAGACAAAAACCGAAGTCCTCAAAACGCTTCCACAGCCCTGGCAATCTGGGCCTCCATTTCCTTTCCGAGTTCATTTCCTTCTCCTCTCTACTTTGTTCGCTCTATCCTCCACACCCTGACATCCTCTCTGTTCCTTGACTATTCCAGGCACATTCTTTTGCCTCACTGCTTTCCATCTGCCTGTTGCCTCTGCTTGCAACATTCATTCCTCAGATAGGTACGTTGCTGTCTCCCACATTCACCTCATGTTCTTTCTTAAATTTCATCTCCCCATAAAGCCTTCATTGATTGCTTAATTTTGCATTGCAACCTCTTCCCATCAACTAATAATGTCAATATCCCTGCCCTGCTTTCTAGTGCTCTCTAGCACTTACCTAATATACTAGTTTCTTATCCATTTGTTTAGTTTTTGTTTATATGTTTATACTTAAGTTTAAATATTTGCTCATTTGTTTATTTTTGCCTCCCCCTCTACTTAGAAAGAGGGGATATTCATCTGTGTTGTCCACATGTCTGTAAAACCTACTAGAGAAGGTTTTGTTTACCAAGAAGAAAATTTTCTTTGACTGAATGAATAATTGTGTGCATGAGTTAATGAACGAATCTCCAGGGTTTCTGAATTGAGGATTGATGTAAAGAGGAAGGCAGATGGTTGGGACAAGGTACTGCAAGAAGCAGTATTTGTAGTTCTCTGATAACTAACGAAATACATAGGTGTTTGTTAATTTACATAGTTTCAATGGGAGAGCTGGGAACTACTCTGGGGATCCATATCATCAAGATTTTTATAGTGCATTCTGTAGAGTTATTTTCAAGCATGTACAAATACCAATGAAAATGTGTGCATTCATATACACCTCTGTTTTACCTTATTTAATACTTTATAAGAGCCCCTCAAAGTAGGGATGGGAAGTATTAATATCCCTCCTTTATGATAATGAACTCCCTTTGCTCAAGGTTACATGATAATTTAGTTGCAAATGTCAAACTAGACTCAGGGTTTTTGAGTAGATCCTCCCTAGAAACCCACGATGTTAATAAAACCCACAAAAGTTCATTTGGCATCCAATGACGCCCACACTACAGACTTATTTATGGGCCATCCATTTTAATGAAGAAGTGATTTAGCTTATACAGGCAAAAGTATATTAAGTTTTGTCCTCTATTAATATTAGTAATGGAAAAAGTGTGCTCTAATGTCCTCAGGTTGGTTTGAGACCATCATATCTGCATTATGGGCATGGAGATGTTTAGCCAAGATATGCTTCTCTGCCACTCAGAATTCCCATAATATATAGTGATATGTATGGAAACAGATAAGGGACATGTGGGTAATTATGAGTCCTTCAGCATGATTTTTCCAGAAGCCTTGCCTTAAAATGAAAATTGTTTGGACATTTTCAGCTGTGAAGAATTCGTTTGGATGTTAATTTTCATGGTAAGTGAAATGAGCTTGTTTTATCTCTGCCGCCTCCCATACACCTTTCTCCAACCTCTGTTTTGTGTTTGGAAAGACTTTTAGAAATGAAAACTCAAGATAAAAACAAAATGACAATGTAGATGATACCTGGGATATTTTGTTGGCTTACATGAACATGCAGAATTAAATATGATCTAGTTCAAATGTTTATTTTATTTTAATATTGTATATTGGGGTGGAACCTCCAAAGTGCCGGAAACGGGAATTCACCTGTCCTTTTTGGAACTGCAGCCCATATACACCTTCAAGAACTCCTTTTGTTCTTCCTTGACTCATCTTCAGGCACCACTGTTTTCTGTGTATCTAGTATATAGCTTATTTAGTTTTTTTTTTTTTTTTTTTTTAATTTTTTTTTTTTCAACGTTTATTTATTTTTGGGACAGAGAGAGACAGAGCATGAACGGGCGAGGGGCAGAGAGAGAGGGAGACACAGAATTGGAAACAGGCTCCAGGCTCTGAGCCATCAGCCCAGAGCCCGACGCGGGGCTCGAACTCACGGACCGCGAGATCGTGACCTGGCTGAAGTCGGACGCTTAACCGACTGCGCCACCCAGGCGCCCCAATAGCTTATTTAGTTTTAAGAATTTTCCAGATTCAGGGCGCCTGGGTGGCTCAGTCGTTTAAGCATCTGGCTTCTGCTCAGGTTATGTTCTCACGGTTTGTGGGTCCAAGCCCCACGTCGGGCTCTGTGCTCACAGCTCAGAGCCTGGAGCCTGCTTCAGATTCTGTGTCTCCCTCTCTCTCTGCCCTCCCCCACTTGTGCTCTGTCTCTGTCTCTCAAAAATCAATAAATGTTAAAAACTGTTTTTTGGAAAAAGAAAAAAAAAGAATTTTCCAGATTCTTCTTAATATGCAGTTCTCCAATTCCTATCATGCCGAGTCTTGCACCAGTTACATATAACAGAAGAGTTTTATTTCTCTGTATCGTTCAAAACCCAATAAGAGAACAATGCACTGGGGCCGATGATATGTGGGTTCTTATCCCAGATATACCATAAAATAATTGTGTCCCCTTGGGAAAATCATAGTTATTTTGGGCCCCTTTCCTTTTCTTATTTTGACAGAGTTTTGTCCTAGATGATTCAAAGTAGCATGTGCACTCCTTGAGTGATAGTTAAAATGTTACTGGTATACTAAACAAATGAAGACAACTGCGCATAAAGCTGTACATCTTTTCTGTGGCTGTGTTTTTCAAGCTGCCTCCATTTTACAGATGGTAAGATGACAGAGCACAGCAGAAGCAGATTATTTAACCAGAGGCTCCAAAGTAGATGGAACTAAACCACAAGTTTCCATTTCTTTCTGAAGCTCATTTAGCCAAAACATAGGCTGCTGAATATTAAGCTGTGAAGCATATCATCAGTATGTTTAAGGGAGGCTGTTCTTACAGGATTGCTCATTAGTAGTAGGAAGTTTTGAAATTCTTACAAGATCACCTAATCTTGTGAGATTTACAGTTCTGTTTTCATATCAAGCAAGTCCTATCAGTGCCAGGTAATCATCTGAATTTCCGGTTGCTTCTCCGAACTAAACTTCTGAACCTCTTGAGGGTTTCTTCTTGCTATCTGAAATTTTTGCCAGAATAGCCTTTTTTTTAGAGAGTACATTCAGGTTTCTATATTCCACATAAGAAAGAGAGATTCAGTGAGTCAGGGTAGGGGTTAAGCCCTCCTTCCCATTGTGGTATTGAGCTCCTGGAAAAATATAATCATTAAGAGACAAATTTCCTCAAAATAGAAAAGTAGTTATCTCAGACTTTCAATATCAAGTAAGTATTTTTACATTTCCCTATAATACATGTGTTTATTGTACCTAGACAGACAGACAGACACACACACACACACACACACACACACACACACATACACACACAGGAATATTATTCAGCCTTAAAAAGGAATGACATTCTGATCAATGCTACAGCATGGATGAACCTTGAAACTATTATGCTAAGTGAGGTAAGTCAGTCACAAAAAGATAAAGGTGTGATTCCACCTAGCTGAGATATTTAGAATAGGCAAATTCATAGAAACAGAAAGTAGAATTGCGGTTTTGGAGAGTTGGGATGAGTGGGGATTGGGATGTTGTTATTTTTATGGGTATAGAGTTTCACTCTAGGGTGATGAACAAGTTCTGGAGGTGGGTGGTGGTGGTGATTGTACAACACTGTGAATGCACTTTGATATCACTGAATTGAACACTTAACATTTTATGTTATGCATAGTTTGCCACCATAAAAAAAGACTAAATGTGTGAATGAAGCACAGTTTTTATATACAACACATAAAGCATGTCCATGAAAGACAAAAGATTGGTAATGTGGACTTTATTAAATTTTAAAATATCCACTCTGTGAGGACAGCGTTCAGAGAATGGAAAGGCAAGCCCCCTTGCTAGGAGAATATATTTTCAAAACACATATCTAAAGAAGGATATGCATACAAAATATTCAAAGAAGTAGTAAAATGTCACAATAAGAAAGTAAACTCCCCAAATTGAAATAAATGAGGCAATATGAGTAGAAACCTTAGTGGATAGTATACGTAAATGAGAAATAGGCATGCATAAGTTGCTGAACATTGGGGAATTATTGGAAAATGATATGCATGGTGCATTAGAGAAAAACAAAACACCAGTTAGATGCTCCACCCATCTGTTAGATGGCTAAATACCCCAAACTGACAATACCACTTCCTGGTGTGGATGTGGGACAACAGGAAATCTTATTTATTGCTAATGGGAATGCAAATGGTACAGCCTCTTGAGAAGACATCTTGCCAGGAAAAAAAAAAGAAAACAATAAAATAACGTAAAATTTTACATTATGTATATTTTACCACAATAAAATACAGATTAAATGTGTGATTGAAACTGATGCAAAAAAACTTCAAGAAAAGGAGGCATGTAAAGATGACAAAGACAAAGATGATAGACTGTTTCTTAATGACCGAACAATTGTTAACACTAACATATCAGAACCAGCAAATTGTGGATAACAACTGAAAGCCAGATCCTCAGATAATTTAATCCTTGAGAAAAGACCACGGAAACAGAAGAATAAGAGAACTCAGAGCCATCAACAGATAAATTCCAGTGGACTTGATCACTGGAAGATCACTCAAAGATTCCCGTCTTTGTAACTTTTAAGTACTCCTTGTACATTGTTATGTGGGTAAGAGCATATTAAGGTACTTCATCATTTGATCCTTCAAACAAGCAAAAATCTTGGTCTTACCATTGTTTTTTCCTCCCTCATGACTTCTTATCACCAGATTTGAATTCATCAAGCATATTGGGTTCTGATTCTTGAAGACCTTTTCATTTGTTCTCTAGTTTGGCAGGAACCATATGTTCCAAACCTGGTTTGGTAGGCCCATAATGTTTCTTGCAGGAATTAGTAATTCCTTTTTCTTCCCCCCTTGAATGGGTCCTCGAAATTTCCATTAGAGTAGTCTTGCTAAAATGCAGATGTGGTCTATCAGTTGAGTCATCATTAAGTGGCTTTCTGCTTACAGATATTCATGGTGTCTAAGTCCTGTAATCATTTCTCCTGCTATTCCCCACTTCATTTTCCTGGAGTATCTGAACAGTTCACTATCTTGGATTATGTTTTTCCTTCCACCACAAATTCCTTTCTCCCTGTTGTGCACCTGAAAAACCCACTTCATTTTGCAAAACTCAATTTACACATTATTGTGAAGTCCTTTTAATGTTGTGATCACACTCTCCTTTTTGCTACCATTGCACTTTTGCATGCTTGATTGTTGCATTTGCTACACTGTATTTTAACGACATTGTATGAGGACACTTGCTGAGGCTCGGGACTATCTTTTTTCATCTGTTGATGTTGCTTCTGCATGTTACTTGGTGTGCAGTGGTCAGCCATAAAAATGAGATTTTAATAAATTAAAAATAGTTATGTACATCTATCACTGTACAGATGTAACAGAAAAACCATTAATGTTGCTGCTAGAAGTTCACCTTTGGTAAATGCTGGTGGTACTTGACTCCACTTACAGTTTTTTTTTTTTTTGGTATTTTATATATTCTGGCCTTAAATCTGGTCTTTATTTCTATACATGTCTTTATGACTAATTCAAGAACAGCAGATATGAAGGTAGAGCTAGGCCACAGGCCATATTTGCTGGAATAGTAAATAAATGTATTTTTGGTGAAAAAGTCCTGAAGCGTATAGGGCCATGTTCTCCTTTTGAGTCATGTAGACTATCCACTTCCAAAGAGTTTTATCAGCAGCTAATCAAGATGTTTTTGCACCAGGCTCCTGATTAGCTATTAGCGTACTAATAGTAAGTCAGGGTTAAAGTAGTTTCTGATTTGTTTTACATTGTAAATGTTGGGCAGGGGGTTGTGTTTTTCTTTTAATGCTGAAGTGGGGGTGGGGAGTACCAAATGTTCTTTCCCCACTCTTGATAATTTAGTCATGTCAGGAGAGCTCATTAGGTAATTTCAACTCTGCTTCTTTACTTACTCTGCCTCTAGGGTGGTCAAAGGACATACACAGAAAGTTTAAGAAGAATTAACTGGGCATGCTTGCCTTGATTAATTCTGTTCTCTTCCTTGAGAGTGTGAGTGGGTCTTCTGTTTCTCCAGTCCTTTGTATTACTAGGTGGTAATCTGCCCGATTCTGGAGTTCATTGATGGGGCAATTTAGCTCTCATTCAAACTGGGGTTCTCAAACCTGGGTTATCAATAATAGTAAAAGGAATATTTTAACCTTTATCTTTCCTCTTTTATTTTGTAACCTACTCCAGACCTAGGTGTAACAAGAGTGTTGTACTTTTCCAGGACAATTGACAGACACTAATGCTGGAAGCCGAGCCATCCCAGCCTGAGTGGCAAAGCCTGGGCTGTGGACGGATTGGTGACTGCAAGGCGGCCAACCGACACTGAAGCTTCTTGTACTCCTGCTTTTAGGTAATTTGGCCTTAAAACTACCTGGGGTATAGTCTGTTGGGGAATTGCCCTCGACAGGCCCCCTGGGAAAAGAACCAGTAGGAAAGGAAATAAGGTTCCGCAAGAAATTGTGCGGCCTTACGTTTAGCCCTTGCCATCCCCTATGGAGACTCCTCATACCTTTGCCAGCAAAGAGGGCCTGTATAGGAGAGACATATGGATTTGAAAGCCCCACTCCGGTAACTAAGGAGTGTATCTATGGACACAGGTCACTCTGACCCCTAGGCCCACTTGGCCCCCAGGAGGCATTCCAGATGATGATTGAACCTAGCCGGTTAAGCTACAGAATGGTTCATTGGTTCCTAGGTGCATTGTGTCTCTGAGAATGTATAAGGCGTGGGTTTCTTTTTTTAAAAAAAAATTTTTTTTTTTTTAACATTTATTTATTTTTGAGACAGAGAGAGACAGAGCATGAACGGGGGAGGGGCAGAGAGAGAGGGAGACACAGAATCGGAAACAGGCTCCAGGCTCTGAGCCATCAGCCCAGAGCCCGATGCGGGGCTCAAACTCACCGACCACGAGATCGTGACCTGAGCTGAAGTCGGACGCTTAACCGACTGCGCCACCCAGGTGCCCCATAAGGTGTGGGTTTCTAAGGCCCTCTTGGCCCCCTTCCTGGCACCTCGGACCCAGGTGAACACTTTGGTTATTCAAAACCACGAATGGTTCAGGGAAACAACTAAGAGGTCATGTTCCTGTAACTGTTCCATTTGAGGTGTTGAGAGATAAATAACCTTTCGTGAAAACAACAAAGCAAATACTTTATAAATTATAGATAAACATAGATACATAATAAAAACAATAAAAGAAATTAATCAATAAGCAAAGGGCAGGAGGGAACGTTATGACAAAACAATCATGTTATTCCTTATTGGGTGATTATACAAAAGAACAATTTTAGAATTGGGTAACGTTAGAAAAACATAGATGGCGTATGTTACAAGGAAATCATTAGCATATATAATGCCACGTTTACTGCAGTAAATCGGCCAGTTCAACACACTGCTGTTGTCTGTGTCCATTTTTATTTTAGTTTTTTATTTTAGCTTTTTATTTTAGTTTTTTATTTTTATTTTTGTTTTAGTTTTGTTTTATTTTCACTTTTTCGCCGACGCCGTTCATCCTTCGGGAACCCCTGGACCTGCTGGAGCCGGACTCAGCGCGCTAACATTTGGTTCATTCCCCGAGAACACTGAGAAATAAAAAGGAACAGAGTTTGGAAAGTAGAATGTCCATGTGGAAAGTGTTTTGGTATTGCCAGAGAAGATGGCTTTGTGCTTGGTCTGTCTTAGGTGGTAGGACATTGTGACCTTTGACAGTTTGAAAATATTTAGGTTAGGTCAGGCATGTTTGGGCAGTAAACCACTAATGCCTGAGAAAGGTTTATTGCATGCTGTGTTAGTTTTCTGTGGCTGCCGTAAAAATGACCACAAACTTGGCTTCAGCCATAGAAGTTTCCTCTCTCGTGGTTCTGGAGGCCAGAGGTATCAGCAGGTCTCTACTCCCTACAGATTATGTAGGGGAGAATCCATTCTGTGCCTCTTTTAGCTTCTAATGGTCGTTAGCTTCTTTGGCTTACAGCCACATCGGTCAATCTCTGACTTTGTCTTCACATCACTTTCTCCACTGTGTGCCTGTATCTTCCTTTTCTCTGCCTCAAATCCCCCTCTGCCCTTCCTGTATAAGGACACTTGCTTTTGTATTCAGGGCCCACCTGAATTACACCTTCAAAGACTTTTTGTCCAAATGTGCTAACAATCATAGATTTTAAGAATGAGGATATGGGCCTCTCTTTTGGGGAGGGGGGTGCATCATTCAGCCCACTCCATCAGCCATAAGATACTTTGATTTTGACTGATGAATGCATGCAGAGTGTCAGTTTCTGTAGTCACTTATGTAAAGGTCTGGCTTAAAGAAAAGGGGCCTTGGGGAGTTGCAGGTGGCTGAGAGAATGGAGCAGAATAAAAAAGGTACCAGGAGGATCTTTAGGCACTGGACTTTTAGGGCGCCCAGAAATTTACAGGGCGGGGAAGTCTTAGGCAACTGCCCACGTTAGTTTACTTTTCAGTACACCTTTCCTAAGCAGGCTTGATGGAAACAAAGACTCCATTGTAGGGAAAGTTTGATAAAACTTGTCAGTATTGACATACATGGCTTGCCATAGGCTCAACTGATCCATTTGCCATGTGGACCCACTGACTCTGGATTTGTCAATTATGTGTGAGAAAGAAATGTTCTCTAAGAGGTAGCCTTCTGTGGTCTACACAATTCCATAGCAGGAGGCAGTGAAAATGGCCACGTTGGCACAGGACTGTAAAATCTGTCAGAGACTGCAGATGCAACGTCATTAGACAGAACACATCATCAGTTCAGTAATGCACTGTGAACAACAGGTGATCAAAGAAGTGTAAATGAAGCATCTACGGATGATCAGTGCACAGTGTTGTGCCCTGTCCATGGCAGACTCATAGTACCAAGTGCACTTGATGCTGAAAGAATCCTCTTTCCCGAGTCAACAACGTCAGATAAATAGCATAGACTAGTGGACCTCCTAGTGAGGCTGAAGTCAAAGGGACTTAATTTTTCTCTCAAATGCCATTGAGTTTTTGCTGTGTTCTTTGGGCACTTTCTGTACTGGATTCTGAGAACAAAAATTTGCCTAGTTTCAGTGTTCTGGGAGTCGGGAGTTGGCTTGCTTTCTACATGTTTTGGTTGTGAGGCTAGTTCTGAAAAATCAAGATTTCTTATTAACTCTCTGTCCTCATTAAAAGCTTGGTTCATGAGAGACCAGTAAAACAGCTGAAGCCCTAAGAGGCCTCTCCCCATGTCACAGTGGGAAATCTGAGCAGCAAATACTGAAGGAGCCCTCGGTCCCACTCAGGCACTGAGAACCCTTGCCACTGAGAATGAACCAAGTAAGACATTGGGGAGGATTATTTATGGACGTTTAGGACTTTGGACTTTTACTCACAATAACAAAGAAACAAGATTTCAAAACTGGGCTTTAACACTTTGAGACTTTCATCTATAAGAGGGTTTGGACTGTGTCCTTAATTTCTCCCCAACACATTTGATAATGGCAAGGGTTTACTTTCAAATTTGGGACATTTCTATGATTCTCAGATTGTATTATTGGAATGGCTTTATATATTTAATCTTAATTTGTCATTTAACCTCATCCAATTTCTGTAGTTAATTGTAATTTAGGATGGCTAATAGAAGATAGGGTTGGTTTTCATCATTGGATATGAATAGCCTTGGAGTTAATCTAATTAATGCAGTTTCTCACCCATATCAGAGACTTCTGAGATAAAAATCTAACTTGCCCACCAGTGAGACTTCAGGGTGTATTTCAATGCATTAAGCAAAAGCAGGGAAGCGCCAGTGAAAATTTTTCTTCTTCATTTCTAATGTACCTCTATGTGAAAGGAATTTGATTAGTGTAACTGACCTTCCTGTTCCTCTACTCACTGATGCTGGGCAGGGGAAGAGGCCTATTTGACTGCTAAGGTTGAGAGGAATAAACAGCCATGTTTTGCTCAGCTCTTCTTTTCTTCATCTTGTGAGTGAGGCAAAAGTTCTCTATTCCCCTAAGCTGCATGGGTGTGGGTCTTACATGGGCATGCCCCTCTCACATAGGTTTGTCTGGAACCATCTTGCTACATACAACAAAGTGGATAAATCTAGCATATAATTAATTCTAGAGTGCAGGTAACAGACTCATTTGACTCTGTTAAGCCAGGTTTTCCAACATGGGTGCTGTCATTAAAAAGGTGACATCATGTGTGGGTCCCAGCAAAATGAAAATGTGTGGCCCCTTGTTTAAAATGCAAGGACAAAGTGTTATTAAAAGCATTTAGACTGGGTTGAATAGTGCCTGCCTCCCAAAAGTCACATCCCTTGGAACCTGTGAATGTGACCAAATACATTTTTTTTCAGATAGAATCAAGTTGAGATGAGACCATACTAGGTTAGGGTAAGCCCCTAATCCAATGCCTACTGTCCTTGTGCAGAGGAAGGGTTTGGAGCTGCACGGACAAATAGAGGAAAGATGGTCATGGGACAAGAGAGGCAGACACTGAGGCAATATGGTTCTGCTGCTGAGAACACCAAGGATTCCCAACAACCACCAGAAAGAAGCCAGAAGAGGCAAAGAAAGATTCTCTCCTAGATCCTACCTGCTGGCACCTTGATTTGGGACTTCTAGCCTTCAGAACTGTGAAAGAATAAATTTATGTTATTTAAGCCACCCAGTCTGTGGTATTTTGTTATGGCAGCCCTGGGAGATTAATATAGTATTTAAATATAAAGGTTTTTTTTCCTTTTTTCTGTATCCTCTCTCAACTTGTCCTGGTGGCTTTTTTTTTTTTTAATTTGCTATGTAATGTTTTTCTGAATAAAGGTTTAAATTATTGTGACTTTTACTGTTCCTCTTTACATCATGAAATGTCAGTTTTACATGCAAATATAAGAACATTTCTCTCATATGCAAAATCACTGAAAAATATTCCTATTTTATAGTTTGCATATATACACATAAATATTTTTTAAACCAGAACAGGGGAGATCCTATACAAACTAACTCAACTGTTTTTTAAAAAAAAATTTTTTTTAATGTTTATTTATTTTTTGATAGAGACAGAGACAGAATGCCAGTGGGTTAGGGGCAGAGAGAGAGGGAGGCACAGAATCCAAAGCAGGCTGCAGGATCTGAGCTGTCAGCACAGAGCCTGATGTGGGGCTCGAACTCACGAGCTGTGAGATCATGACCTGAGCCAAAGACGGACGCTCAACCGACTGAGCCACTCAGGCGCCCCTAACTCAACTATTTAATTTCTTGATAAGTACACATTCCACCTTTGCTTACCTTACCGACGAATAAGGAAGGATTCAAAAGGGACTACGGGTTGCCTTCTCTTCTCTTTTCCATATATGTCGTCATTCTAAGTAGTTGGCTAATACTGGGAAGTAACTAAGTAAGAAAGGATTAGATAAGATTTTTTGGCCAATCCTGTTTCTTAAAACACACTTGCTTTTCTTTCTGCATTAGAGGTAACTTTTGGTTCAAATGGAAAGTGTGGCCTCTGAGAACTGTTAACACCTTCAGTTGCAGATGTGACCATGAACACAGAATTCTGGTGGACCCACAATGCGTGGGAACTCAGACTCCAAATGAGTACAAAATAAACATGTTGTGGAAGCCACATGACAAGCAGGTACAAGCTATTATGTGAAGGTAACAGCAGGAATGGTGACAGACACACATGGTTCATCTTATCTCCTTTGCTCACACGCATATTCTATCGTCCCACTAGCTTCACATACAAACACAAGTTTAAAGATAGATAAAATTATTAAGAATACCAAGACAACCCCAGCAGAGCATGAAACCAAGCATGGGACCATTCTAAGTGTGGGCCCTGGGCATCTACACGTGTTATCTCATAAACCGGATCCTGAGTGACTTTTTCTTTTTAATTGTGGTAAAAAACGCATAACGTGAAACCCCCCTCATAAATTCTTTTAAGTTTTGAGTACCGTATACAGTACAGTATTGTTAACTATATGTACATCATTGTATACCAGATCTCTAGAACCTTTTCATCTTCAGACTCTATATCCATTGGCCAACTAACTCCCCATTTCTTCCTCCCCTCCAGCTCCTGGCAACCACCAGTGTACTTGCTGCTTCTATGAGTTTGACCACTCTAGATACCTCATGTAAGTGGTATTTGTCCTTTTGTGACTGGCTTCTTTTACTTAGCATAATGTCCTCAAGGTTCATTCTTGTTGTGGTATATGGCAGGATTTCCTTCTTTTTAAAGGCTGAATAATATTCTATCACATGTATGTACTGTATTTTGTTTATCACTTCATCCGTCAATAGACACTTAGATTGTTTTTACCTCTTGCATATTGTGAATAACGCTCCATTATACTGGGAATACAAATATCTCTTCAAGATCCTGTTTTTAGTTGTTTTGGATAAACACCCAGAAGTACAATTCCTGGATCATATTATGGTAGTTTTTTTTTTTTTAACTTTTTGTGGAATCTCTGTACTGTTTTCAATAGTGCCTGTACCAGATGACATTCCTACCAACAGTGTACAAGAGTTCTAATTTCTCCGCATCCTTACCAACATTTGTTATTTTCTGTTTTGTTTTGATAATGGTGATCCTAACAGATGTGAGGTGATATCTCATTGTAGTTTTGATTTGCATTGTCCTGATGATGCCTGATGTTCAGCATTTTTTTCATTTACTTATAGGCCATTTGTCTAACTTCTTTGGAGAAATGTCTATTCAAATCCTTTGTCCAATTTTAAAATCAAGTTATTTGTGTTTGTGGGTTTTTTTCTCTTGCTATTGAGTTGCAGGAGTTTCTAATATATTTTGGATATTAACCCAAATATTTTTTCCCATCCTGTAGCTTGATGTAGTCCCACTTGTCTATATTTTCCTTTGTTGCCTGTGTTTTGGTGTCATGTCCAAGACCAGTATTATGAAGCTGTTCCCCCTGTTTTTTACTTCAAGGAGTTTTATAGTTTTAGGTCTTACATGTAAGCCTTACATTCATTTTGAGTTGAATTTTGTGTATGGTTTAAAATAAGGGACCAATTTCATTATTTTGCAATGTGGGTATTTGCTTTTCCCTACACCATTTGTGGAAGAGCTGATCCTTCCCCCCATTGTACATTCTTGGTACACGTGTCAAAGATAATTTGACTATAAATCCATGGATTTCCTTCTGTACTCTCTGTTGTTCCATTGGTCCTTGTATGTATTTTTTTTTTAATGTTTATTTACTTATTTTGTATGTGAAAGAAAGAGCTCAAGCAGGAGAGGGGCAGAGAGAGAGGAAAACAGTTCCAAGCAGGCTCCGCACTGCCAGCACAGAGCCTGATCTGGGGCTAGAAGCCACAAACTGTGAAATTGTGACCTGAGCCAAAACCAAGAGTCAGATGCTTAACAGACTGAGTCACCCAGGTGCCCCTCTGTATCTGTCTTTATGGAAGTACCATACTGTGGTGATGATTGTAGTTTTGTAATACATTTTGAAACCAGGAAGTATGAAGTCTCCATCTGTGTATGTGTGAAAACTTCAGGGTTTTCTACACATATGATCATGTCATCTATGAACAGAGATAATTTTCCTTCTTCCTTTCTGATTTAGATGCTTCATATTTCTTTTTCTTGCATAATTGCTCTAGCTACTACTTCCAGTACTATGTTGAGTAAAAGAAAAGAGAGTGGGCATCCCTTCCTTGTTTCCAATATCAGAGGGGAAGTTTTTTTTTTTTTTTTTTCATTATTGACTATAATGTTAGCTGTGGGCTTTTCATATATGGCCTTGAAAATGTTAAGATAATTTCTTTGTATTCCTAATTTATGGAGTGTTTTTATTATGAAAGGGTATTGAATTTGTTTTTTCTCCGTCTATTGAGATTCTCATGTGATCTTTATCCTTTGTTACATTAATGTGGTGTATCACATTTATTGAATTTTGTATGTTGAACGATTCTTGCATCTCTGGGATAAATTCCACTTGGTCATGGCATATGATCCTCTTAATGTGCTGTTGAATTTGATTTTCTAGTATTTTGTTGAGGTTTTGTGCATCAGTATTCATAAGAGATATTGGCCTGCAGTTTTCTTGTAGCATCTTTGTCTGGTTTGGGCATCAGAGCAATGCTGGCCTCATAATTGAGTTTAGAGGTATTCCTCCTTCTTCAGTTTTGTGGAGGACTTTGAGAAGGATTAGTATTTGTTTTTCTTTAAATGTTCAGTAGAATTCACCAGTGAATCCTTCTGGTCCTTTTTCTTTTTCAGGGAAATTTTTGATTACTGATTGAAATTTTCTATTTCTCTTGATTTACTCTTATAGGTTGCTAGGAAGTTCTCCATTTCTTCAAGGTATTCCAATTTGTCATAGTAATTGTTCATAGGACTATTTTATAATCCTTTTTATTTCTGCAGCATCAGTTTTAGTATCTCCTCTTTCTTTTTTATTCAAACCCTTTTTTTTTTCTTATTCCAGCTAAGGATTTATCACTTTTGATTATCTTTTTGAAAACCAACTCCTAGTTTTGTTGATTTTTTGTTTTCTTTTCATTCTCTATTCATTTTCTGTTGTATTTCTGCTCTCTGCCTCATTTATTTCTGTTCTAATCAATATTATTTTCTTCCTTCTGCTAACTTTGATTGCATAATATTTTTGTAGTCCTTGAAATTTAAAGTTAGATTGTTTATTTGAGATCTTTTTTAATGCCGCAGACATTTATCACTATATACTTCTCTCTTTGTACTGCTTTTGCTGCATCCTGTCATTTTTGGTATGTTCTTTTTTCACTTTTGATGGTCTCAAGATACTTTCAAATTTAACTTTTCATTTATTTTTTGGCCTATTGGGGGTTCAAGAGTGTTTTATTTAACTTCCACATATGTAAATTTTCCAGTTTTTTTTTTTTTTTCCTGCTATTGATTTCTAGTCTCATTCCATTATGGTCAGAGAAGATATGTGGTATGATTTCAGTCTTCTTCAATTTAAGTCTTGTTTTGTGATCTAACATGTGATCTACCTTGCAGAATGTTCTGTGGCACTTGAAGTTTAATTGCCATTCGGTGGGAGGTTCTGTATATGTCTTTTAGGTCCATTTGGTCTCTAGTGTTGTCCAAGTGCTCTGTTTCTCTATTGATCTGCCTGGATAGCCTATGAATTATTGAAATCCCCTATCAGTATTGTGCTGTTGTCTATCTCTCCCTCAGTTCTGTCAATATATGTTTCATATATTTGGATGTTCTGATGCTGAGTGGGTGTATATTTATAATTGTTATATCTTCTTGGTGAATTGACCCTTTTATCATTGTACTCTTTGTGATGGTTTTTGATTCAAGTCTATTTTGTCTGATACAAGTATGCCTGCACTACCCCCTCCCCCCACCCCACCCCTCCACATGTTCTCTTTTTGGAATGTCTTTTTCAATCCTTTTGCTTTCATCCTATGTGTACCCTTAAATCTGCATGACATTTTGACCTCCATCTTTAGACATTCATCTTATTTCTCAACATTTTCAGAGTCTGACTGGAGTAATGTGCTCTTTAGTGTTTACTGCTTTGAAGAATTCAACAAAATGTTTCACTTAAGCTGAGCCTCTTTTCTCTCCCACCTCTGAACTTGAATGTCACTTATTATCTATCTTATTTTCTTGGAACTTAGCATACAAGGCTCAAATGGTAAGCTTTCTTAAAGGAGGACAATATGCTTGTTAAACTCAAGAATTCTGGTTTGTTGTGTCAGGTCTCTAGAAAACTATTAGATTGTTGGCTGTTAGCGCCCATGGGAATATTTCTAAAGTGGAATCTGAGCCTGATATTCAGGTTTATTAGACACTGAATTAAGGATTTTAATAGAAGAATAGGCTGGTCTGCCCTATAGCAAAATTTTATCAAAGTATGACCTTTGGACTACCTGCATCAGACTTATCCTCACTGAGTCAATGAGTATCATCTCCCCAACTAAATTTTAAGCTTCTTATAGACAAGAACTTTTTTATAGCTCTTGTTCACCATCCCCCTCACCCAATATCCCAACTGTGCCTAGAATAGAAGATGCTGTCCATGTACCTGTGTCAGTTTATTTTAAACAACATAAATGCAGTAATATTTCCACTTCTCTCTCAGAATTGAGGCTACATTCCACAAGATTCAAACATCAAGCTTTTAAATTTTTGTGAACCCATAGATCTGTACATAGTTGGCACAACTGTGCTTCTCCTGCACCACTCTAAGATGATCCTATCACAGGATGGTCATTAATTGTTTTAAAGTGCAAAGAAATAATAAGCAAAGAGAAGAAATCTCTTCTCAAAAGAACTTCTTCCACTAAAGTGAAGACTAAAGGTCAAAAAGTCAAATTAATATGGGATTTTTCACTGTTAGAAGTGATAAAAAACACTGACAAGAAATAACACAGT
This sequence comes from Prionailurus bengalensis, assembly GCF_016509475.1. Lineage (NCBI taxonomy): Eukaryota > Metazoa > Chordata > Mammalia > Carnivora > Felidae > Prionailurus > Prionailurus bengalensis. The sequence goes on from NC_057359.1 coordinate 21,702,886, forward strand.
GCTGATTGCTATTATCATCTTTTCAATTTCCATTACAGTTGTTTATATTATTTTCATGGGATTTCAGTGAAGTTATCGAGGTTTTTATAATAGTCAAGTTAATAAAACAAAAACTCTTGAAATACCAATACAAAGAAAAATGAGTCAGAACATGAAAAATGTTTTAGACAAGTTGACAACATATATTCTTTACTCGTTTCTCTTTTTAAGAGAAGTTCCATCTTATTCACACCCACATGTACAATACACTGAATAAAATACAGCTAATCACCCTATAGGGATAAAAAAGAAGCACAAGCTGCTTCCAGAAAACTCTTCTCTATTACTGCAACTATCTTAGTGCATTTGGCAAATGAAAGTATTTTGAAATATTCTCTAAATTTTTGTGTTTTATAATGATTTGCTTATTTATCTCAATGTAAATTTCACAAACACTTGTAGAAATGTATTATTTTATTTTAACATTTAGAATTTGAATATTCCTATTTTCTCTCCTTTTTTTCTTTGCCCCCTATAATGATCTTTAGGATAGACTACATACACCCCTTACGTACTCCCCACATTCTACACCCCATGCACATGCAAAATAACTTTTGGGGACATATTAACATGAATTTGATTGAGTTTAGATGGCTGTAGAAAACATAGTTTTTATATCTCAACATTTTAAAAATGTCTTTTGGCAGTTACCCTAGTTTGAGCCCAAATCCTATTGATTTATAAAATGCTTTATAAAATACACCTAGATATGAGTAGTAAAAGGGTGAGTCTATATTAACTGGGAGTCTGTTTACATGAGCAACTGAAAAGAAATCAGGGAAAGAATGTATTATAACCAAGAGTCAGATATAATAGGTCAGTCGAACAGAATGTAGATAACAGAAATAGATCTACACATATAGGGACACATATAGGGACTGCTGATTTTCAGCAGAGATGTAAAGCCAATTCAATAGAGAAAGGATAGTCTTGACAATGCCACTGGAGGCATGTGGTGCATGGGTATTGACCATAGATAGCCATATATGGAAGGATGAAATTTGCTCCTTATGCCATATAAAGAATTAACTCAAAATAGATCAAAAGATAAATTTACAAAATTTTTACATGAAAGCATGGGACAAAAACTTTGTGACCTTGGGTTAGGAAGGATTTCCTAGAGATGAAACCAAAAAAGTGATAAAAGAAAAAAAATGATAAACTGTGTAAGTCTCATCAAAATCCAAACTTTCTGCTCTTTGAAAGACATTATTAAGATAATGAAAGGAAAGCCACATAACTGGAATAAAATATTTGCAAGTCACATCTGAAAAGATGTGTGTCTAGAACACAAAGAACTCTCAAAACTCAATATATAGAACGTTTTTAAAAGTTAGAAACATGGACAAAATATTTGAAAAGAAAGCACACCTAGGAAACATGTATGGATGGCAAGTTGCTCAGCATCATCACTTATTAGCTGAATGAAAATTAAAGCCACTGCACACCTATTGGATGGTTAAAATTAGAAAAGTCTGACCACACTAAGCTTTGGTGAGGAAGTGTAGGAAATGGAACTCTTATACACTGCTAGTGGGAAGGAAAATGGTGTAATCACTTCAGAAAACTTTGTTTCTTTAGAAGTTAAACATGTACCTACCACATGACCCAATCCTTCAACTCCTAGATATCTACTCGATAAAAATTAAAGTATATGTTCATACAAAGACTTGTATGTGAACGTTCATAACATCCTTATTTTTTAATAGCTAGAAATTATAGCAATTCAAGCATCCATCCACAGATGGAGTAAGCATAACGTGGCACACCTACAGTGGGATACTACTCAGCAAAACAAAGGAATAGACTATTTATACACACAAAAAAATATGGATTAGTCACAAAAAAATTACACTCAGTGAAAGCCAGACAAAAGATTCTACACAGTAGGAATCAATTTACTTAAATTTCTAGAAAATGCAAATGCATCTATAATGATAAAAAGCATATCAATGGTCACCTGGGGATGTGGAAAGGCAGGATGGGGAAAAGTGGAAGGGGGCTATGAATGGACACAAAGAAACTTTTGTGGGCAATGATATGTTGTTTTCTTGATTGTGCTGATGGTTTCATGGGTATGTATACGCATATTTCAGAACTTTGCCAATTGTGTACTTTAAGTTAGTGCAGTTTATAGAATGTCACTTATATTTTAACAAAGTCATTAAAAAAGTTAAGAACAGAAGTTTGGCTTAACAAAAATGTACTAAAGAACATAAAAGTCTAGTCGATTAGTTGAAATTTTGTGTAGTTTATTTCCTTTAAAATAGGTACCCTATATAATTGTGAAAGATGCTACACGTAATGAAAGGTAATAAAGCAATGTTCATTGATATCACGGCAGTAGTTTCTGATACCCTCTAGCAACGAATTGCCTGGTGGAGGCAACTGAAGCATTATTGCTAAGGAACTCATTAAGTGTAGATATGTCTCCCATTTCCATCCATATATTATGTATGTATGTATGTATGTATGTATGTACGTACATATCTATGTATCTATTATGTATCTATCCTTGTTTATAGAACAAAACAACAATAATAATTTAAATGACTTGCTTACCTTATTTTAGTTTAGCCTTCCAAAAATCTTGCAAGGTAAATAGGCCACATAAAAGCACTGAGTTCACTGAGACACTTGAAGGATGGCTCTACCGTTTGTCATCATGCAACCAATAAATGGTGCAGGGAATTCAACCCACATCTTCTCTGTCCTCCTCTCTTACCTCCCTAGCCTGTTCAAATCCCAACTTCCTTGCAAGGCTTATCCTGTCCACTGTTTAAATTGAAAGCTGTGATTCTGCCTAAATCTCAATGCTCCCTATGCTACTTTATACTCCATAACGTTAGTTCCTGGCTAACCTATCAGATAATTTGCATGTTTGTATTTTTGCTCCCATCCACCTAGAATGTAGGCTCCACACCGTTGCGAATTTTGCCTTTTTTAAGTCTAGTGGAGATCCAGCAAAAAAGTCAGTGTCAGCCAGAAGTGGGCACAGTTGTAACTTGTGTGATTTGATATTTTAGTGATTTAGATCAGAGCTGGGCCACTTACTGAAGAGCATCTCTTCTACTGCATTTAAGCAGCACAATATATTCAAAGAAACTGAAATTTCCAACAATTACAGAGAGGGTATGTGCCCTTTCTCCCCTTGTTCCTCCAGGCTCAAATCTATCCTCTCTGGGTGATATGGGAATGTGTAAGAATGACTGGCCTAAGTCTAAATTAAATAAGAAGACACACAAGAAAACATTGAAACATTTCTAAAAAAAAAAAAAAAAATCATTGAGTGGTTTCCTTTGACACATCAGAGGTTCTCTAGCCTCTAGTAAGGTCAGAGAGAAGGGGTGGGAGAAGAGCAAAACACAGACGGAAGAGGCAAGGGTGAGTCACTTCATCTCTCCCTCCTTTGGACCTTACTTCCCCCTGGACTGTCATCCATTACATTCAAAATGCAGATTGCAGGAGTCAGTGTGTGCAGGTAGAGGATGTGGTCACTTGTATTCCAGTCACTGCAATGCGGAAAATTCAGCATAGTTATGTCTGGCTCAACCCATCACCATTCACACAGGTTAATTCTTTACTGCTGACTCAAAAAGACACATGAGTGAGGGCAGATTCATAACAAAGTTTCATGTACATTAAGTACACAATGTGGGCAGGATAAAAGCCCATCGAGGCAAATAGGTAGGGGTAAATGGAGCCCCTACAGGCAGCAGTAGTATCCTGCCCGTTCCAAGATCAGAGAAAACTGGCCCAGAGCTTGGGTCAGCCAAGTTCACAGTCACGCCAGGGATGGCACGGTTGATGATTTATGTAGCTTTCTTCCATTCTCCACTAGAACTTCTTGAATCTGGTGTCTTTCTGGTGTAGTTCTAAACATAAATGCATGTATGCACACAATGTACACACTTTCTGTACGAAGAGATCAGGGTAAGTTTCACTTAAAGGGGTTGGACCCCTTTCTGGTGCAAAGAAGTCAGTTTCCGGTTATATCCAATTTGCAGAGGAGTATTAGGTCCTTATTCGTGACAAAAGAAGGGAATGTGTAGGTGAAGTCCTAGTCAGGTTATGAAGGTGCTCTAGTCATGCCCAGAGAACAGGCCCAGTTGACCAGGACACATACAGTGTTTGATCCTCCAAAGTCAGAGGAGTACCTGACTAGGTCAAGTCCAAGTTCTGTTTAACATTTCCTGGTGCTATCCCCCAATGCACCACCAGCGCTGTGCTTATGGGGGGCACTTGTGCTCTGTGTGGCTGAGGGACCATAAGTGTATCCAGTCGTAGCAGGTGTGGAGCTGTTCCCCAGAGCACCACCTGTGTTAGGGGTAAGAGGGCTCCCAGTGTCCTTCTGGATGGTGCTGACACAGAGGCCTGCCATCATAGATGTGATACTGTCTGCATCCGCTATGGCACTTGCTGCGTTTGCATTGGGTCGGCCGCAATCATTCTGATGTGAAGAACTACTAGGTTCTACATTCGTGGGAATGACGTTGTCCCCTCCATGCATACCATCTGCATGCTGGGCGGGAGGACCGCATTTGCGTGGAAGGATGGTGGAACTACAAGTGGGTCCAAGGGTAGAGCTGGTGCTGCCACTTGCAACTGCAGCAGAGGCAGTGTGGCCAGGCAAGTCCGAGGGGCTCTGTAGGGGGTAAACACGCATGCCTCTTGAAACACGTGTCTTCTGCTTGGTAGTGGCTCTTCCACACGAAGCATTTAGTTCTTGTGTACATGGCTTCCGGGTGCACTTTTGGCCAACGATAACAAGAGAGCTTCCACCTTTGGGAACAGCGTGGCCCTCTCCCACTACCCCATCACCTGGGTTTTGGACGGCTCGCCCCCTGACGCTCAGATTTAAGGAGGCTGGCACATGTCCTGACCCACATTTCGTGTCCGTGCTGGTTTCTCGGTGACATGGGGCAAGTTTTCGTCGTGCAGATGGTGTCTGGGTGCCCTTGGGGCTAACAGGAACACGAGAGCTTGTACCTGCGGGAACAGCGTGGCCCTCTCCCACTACATCACCTGGGTTTTGGACTGCTCGCCCCCTCATGATCAGATTTAACAAGCAGGCTGGCACATGTCCTGATCCACGTTTCATCTCTGTGCTGGTTGTTCGGTGACGTGGGGCAAGTTTTCGTCGTGCAGGTGGGCTCTGAGTGCCCTTGGGGCTAACAGGAACATGAGAGCTTGTACCTGTGGGAACAGCGTGGCCCTCTCCAACTACCCCATCACCTGGGTTTTGGACGGCTCGCCCCCTGCCGATCAGATTTAAGAAGCAGACTGGCACGTGTCCTGACCCATGTTCTGTCTCCGTGATGGTGGCTTGGTGACATGGGGCAGCCTTTCTTCGTGCAGATGGGGTCTGGGTGCCCTTGGGGCTAACAGGAACACGAGAGCTTGTACCTGCGGGACCAGCGTGGCCCTCTCCCACTACATCACCTGGGTTTTGGACGGCTTGCCCCCTGATGATCAGATTTAAGAAGCAGACTGGCACGTGTCCTGACCCACGTTTCTTCTCGGTTCTGGTGGCTCGGTCACGTGGGGCAAGTTTTCTTTGTCCAGATTGGCTCTGGGTGCCCTTCAGGCTAACAGCAATACTAGAGATTCCACGTGAGGGAACAGGGCGGCCCTCCCCCACTACTCCATCACCTGAGGTTCTAATGGCTGGCCCCCTGCTGCTCAGATTTAAGGGGGAGGCTGCCTGGTTTCTTGACTTAGTCCTCTTCTCCACGGTGGCATCTCCTCTACATGAGGAAAGTTTTCTCTGTCGGGATGAGCCCCCGGGGCACTTATGGGTAGTGGGGACTGTAGAGTCTCCACCTGTGGGAACAGTACAGCCCTGCCCCACTGCTCCACTACCTGGGTTCTGGATGGGGGGGCCCCAAGTGCCTGGATTCAAGGTGGAACTAGCATTTTGTCCAAATACCGGGACGGTATTTGTTCCTCCTACAGCAGCAGCCATGCCATCACCACAGCGATTCCAGGTTGTCTGACCTAAAGTTGGAGCAGAAATGGTTCTTGGTACCCCGTTCAGTCCTGCCCCAAGGTGGAATGCTCCGGATGCCTGTGAATGAGCGGGGCCTGGGATGTACACACCACTGCCCATAGGGGCTGCACGTCCCGAAAACACACGTCGGCCTGAAGTACTGTCAGCTAACGGTGAGCCACCATCCCCGGTGCTGGGCATCCCCGTGGCAACTCCAAAGCCTGTTGTGGTAGATACGCCAATGGGCAGGATGCCTGGCTTGTCACTCGAGGCCGGCTGGATAGTGAGAGTGGTGATAGATGCGGAACCTGCCAAACTTGCCTTCACTGCATTGTCTCTGGGCGGCTGGGCTATGAGAGCAGTTGGGCCCATAGCTTGTGTTGAGGCTACTGGCGTTCCTAACAGGTGAGAATTGTCAGGCTGCTGCCCATGATGATGCCCCGTTGTGGGCTGAGAGGTGATTCCTGGGTCAGAGTGGTTGGAAACTGAGGTCTGTCCGATGGAGGACTTTTTCGGTAAATGGATAGAGTCATGAGCCACCACAGTGCTGCCACGGGGTGGTGTGTTAGCAGAACCAGAAAGCACCACGTTAAGTGGGAAATGGTTGTCCCTGGACTCAGGGGAGGAACAGAAGATGGAAGCCTGAGATGGTGATGGAGGGTCCATGGCTTCGCTGTTACAGGCCGAGTTGCAGGTTGCAGAGGGCTTGCCTACTGGAGTGGAGGTGACTCCAGAATCCGCAAGGGACAAGCTCCTGGAAACAGCAACACTGGCAAGAAGGGCTGTCTTGGGATCTCCAGGTGGGCTGGTGAAAACTGGAGACTCTGCAGGGCACCTCTGCTTCAAACTGCAACGACCCTGGGGAAATGAAGGAGATCCCATTCCGGATTCTTGGGGAGATCTGGAAATAACAGCCTTTGAAAGGGGAGTGGTGTCCATGTCGACGACACCAGGACCTGAAGTGAGCCTGGAGGTAGATGTAGATGCACTGGCTGCGATGGTAGAAGCAGCTGTCTTAGAAATGATGGGCTGGACAACTGAAACAGGGCTATGTGTGGAAGGATTTGGAAGAGGGGCGGGTAGGATAGGAGGGGGGGAATGTACACACAGAGGCACTGGGGATTCTGCGATGCAGGAGGGTGGCTGTAAGCAGGGGGTTGAGGTGTTAGCAAGTGTGGTGATGTCAGAAATAAGACAGGTTACAGCAGTGACTGGCTGAAGAGGGCCTTCTTTCTTCACAGGAATTCCACAAATGAGATTGGAACTAAGATGAGGAAGAACACCAGCAGGAACAGCTGGAGAAGATTTAGAAACCATCTGGGCTGTCTCCTGAACAAGGTTTGCTATTAAAGATGGAGGGACAGAGGCAGTCGGGGGCTTGGCAGATTGGTCAGCCAAGTCATCAGTAGGAGTGGGGACTTGCAAAGTGCGACTCGCCAAAAGCAGAGAGTTAGCGGTCTCTGAGGCAAGTAGGCATAAAGAAGTGGCTGACTGAGCATCTGAGCAGTCTCCTTTGATCTCTCTTTTGTCTCCCAAGGTCTTACTCCTCTGATATTTGGTATTCTTCAAGGTGTCCAGGTTTTTGTCAGTAGCTCCACAAGGAAACCTAGGAAGTGGGGGCAACTCGCCCTGGCCCCACCACTGGGGCGGTGGCCGTGGCCGAGAATGGGACGTGGATGTTTTCCGTTTGCAGGGCCTACTGCTGGCAGATACAGGGGAAAAAGAGCTCCTTGATGAGATGCCTGGAGGCTCATTAGCCTGTATCTCCTTCCCGGAGAGGTATGATGTGTCCCCGACAGGCTGATGGCTTTCACCCGACACTTCCTTTGTAGATGTCTCCTGCAGTAAGGGGCAGCGTGGGGGTGGGTCGGAGAACGCTGCTGTATCTGTATCAGGCACGACATTTCCGGCTGGGCCACGTGGGGAGGTGACTGCGCGGCCTACAGGGCGGCAGTGCATCAGAGACTTCTGGGTATTCTCCCTCAAACGGTCTTCTGGAGGATTAGGATGGAGGTCCAAAGGTGCGGGGCTGCGCTGCGAGGAAGTGAGAAGCCCACCGGTCTCCAGGGGACTCGATTTTAATGGTATGTCCCCAACGTGATGGGGGACCCTGTTCCCACCACTCTGCCCTTTGGTCTCTACAAGATCCTCCATCTTTTTTCTGGGATCTTCTTGGACCTTCTCCTCCACCCCAAATGGGCACAAAAGTGGGAGGTGCCTGGATGGTACCGGCTCCACAGCCTCCTCTACCTTCTCAGATAGTGAACGTGGGAGAGGGAATCTGCGCCCCAGAGGAGGGATCCTTTTGGCTCTGGAGTGTCCAAACATCATGGAATTACGAGCAGACAGCACAGGTTTTTTCGCAGAGTGACTCCAGTTCACCAAGGGAGGGATCCCCAGAGGGGTACCGCCAGAGGCCTGCGGGATGGGGTACCGCCTCTTGGGCTGGACATATAAACTAGCCGGTAAAGGCCTAGGATTCCGGTGGAAGAGCCTGCGCCCAGGGCCCAGGGCAAGTGAAGGAGCAGCGGGGTGGTCCCGGCCAGGTGGTGGAACAGCATCGCGGGAGGGGGGGTGCAAGGGCCACACATCGCCAGGCAGCGGGCGGGAGCGGCGGAGGCGGAGGCGGCGGCGGGGGCGGTGTGGGAAACGAAACTTACAAAGCAGGTTGCCCATATCCGGCTGGTTGTGCGCCAAACGACTGAGAGATGGGAGTAAAAAAGCTGGAGAGCGCCTGCCTCCTGAGCTTCTGACTCCTTTCTTAGTCAAACAGGCACTGAGCCTGAGGGACTGAGCCGGGCCTTTGTGCCGCCTCCCAGGAAGATGGCGCAAACAGGGGCGCGCATGCGCAGCATGGCAAGTGACCTCAGCAAAGGGCAAAGGGCGAGGCCCCAAAGCCCCGCCCCTTAGCCTCCCGCCTCTGGGACTTCCCGCCTGCAGCAGGCAGCCCTTGGCTGGTGTATAGATTTCCGGCTGCCTGTGGCGGTTGTATACAAGCAGCAGGGCCACTGCGTGGCGACTGTGGGGGAGTGCGGTGGCTGTGGGGCCTCTCAGCGCCTGGGTGTGTGTCGCCAGCCCTTCTCTCAAGAAAGACGAGCGCGGGAGCTCCGGACACTGCGAGAGGGTGGCCTGCTGCCCCCGGGACCCTCTCTGCTTCCCTGTGAGGCCTAGATCCAGGCGCCTCTTCCCTAGGGCTGCCCAGGCCTTGAGCATCACCCTTCCAAGCGGACGCCAAACCCTGACCTGACTGCATGCTGCGCCCCAAGACCTCCCTTCGTGGCAGGCAAGTTCTTGCTTTCTTCCTTGTCGGGGATTTGGCAAAACCTTTACAGTTGAGACCTCTCAGGTCACGCAGGTGCTGGTGGCTTAGCCAGGATTCAAACCCAGCGGAGTGACTCCAGAGCTCTTCCTCTGGACTGTGACGCCTCCTTACCGTATATGCATCGTATGTTACCATTCTTTCTTTCCCTCTTTCTTAGTTCTTACGGTACTTCGCGCCGTGCAATACTCACGGGGAGCATAGGCACTGCCCAGTACCAGGCCTCCGTTGAGCAGCAGTTCAATTCATAAATTAATCAGGGCCGCAATGGGTTCTGGCCTCAGAAGACCATGGCTCACGGACCGCCAGTTGTAAGCATAGCACCATCCCACATTTGTAACTGAGCTTTGCAGCCCAGAGTTTCTCTTCGGTCTACTCTGAAGAATCCAAATACGTAAGATTATATGTGAATATATAAAGACTGTATTCTAGGTACGTTGTGGTCTACCTGAAGGGAATTCACCAGTTCCATATGGATTAGAAGCCAGTTTCTCCGGCCTTCTAGGAATGTGTCTAATAAGGCATCTCACTAATGTCTAGAAAGCAAATATGTCATTTATTGTAAGTTAATAGTGGAGCAATGTATTGGATTAAAGTCACATCACCACGATTTGGTCATTGTGAGCATGCCAGCCGGGTCCATTCTCCACCTCCACTTGTTGGCATTTAAATATAATTCTAGAGATTCATATGCTCAAGAGAGGAGAGATATGCCTGGGTGTCTGGCGAGAGAAACATGTATTATTGTCTAGGAGCTGAAAACTTCAGCATGAAGAAAAAGGTTTGAAAAATCTTGGCCTACGTGTGGCTTCGCCTAGTTTGAATCTTGTTTCTTTGGTTTACTTCATTGAAGTGTTTTCTCTCTCATGGTACTGATGTTGCATATCGGGGCATGCCATGCATAAGGTTCAGAACCAAGAATCCTATAATCAGGAAAAAAGTATATATATATACTTAAAAATTTTTATACATATACTATTATATTATACATAGTATGTAATATATATTATATATATACACACAGTAAAATCTTGGAGTGTGAGTAACTTGTTCTGCGAGTGTTCCACAAGACGGGTAGACATTTCTAATAAATATGAACTTGATAAATGAGTGATGTCTTGCAATACAAGGAGTACGTGATGTCAAAGGTCACATGACAATTGAGCCAATGGTTCTCTCTCTGTCTCTGTCTCTGTCTCTGTCTCTCTCGGTCTCTCTCTATTTCTCTGTGGGATTGTGGGTGATGGTCTCCCATGCTCAGATGCTCTGTCTCGGGTCACAGTGTTGGGCAGAAATGAGTGATTTTTCAGAGCAGTGGGAGGTGCCCACAACTGACACTAACTAGTGTATTTTTGTCACTTCAAAGCACCAATGGACAGTCCTTTGCTTTTCCATACAAGAATAAGCTTAGGAATGCATTGCTTCATTCTAGGTCAGGCTGCCTGCAGATATAGCCCCTTTCCTCTGCTGCCTTATTGCCGGTTCCATGAAATAAGTATATGACAAGAGCTTACTAATACTGTATGTAGTGTAGTCAACCTCCATTAGTGATAATGAAAGTCATCCTACACAACAGCCCTCCTCTCTCTTGTCTCCCTCACACCAGCCACAAAAGTTTTCAAAGGTAAGTGCATTTATGTTTCATTATATTTTATATTTTCTTTATTGTTTTGTATCACATTACAGTATCATAATGATTTTTGTATGAATATTTTTGGATTGTGGAACAAATCATCTGAGGTTCCATTATTTCTTATGGGGACATTGGCTTTGATATACAAGTGCTTTGGATCACAAGATGTTTCTGGAACAAATTATGCTCGCAAACTGAGGCTTTTACTGTATTTATTTTTTTGTATATTGAAAGTAGCATTGGTCATAGTTTGTATCTTATACAATTAATTTCAGTGCTCTGTTTATGAGAGCTTTTATAGTATGTTAGAGCCAGTTTGGACTTCCATCCCCAACCAAGTTGGAGGTTGGTAGGACACAAGAGATTTTGCTCAGACCCAAATGCCGCTTGAAAAAAAGGAGAAATATAAGCCCTTTCTAATCTCTCTGGGAGCACAAATGATTTATAGATATGACATTTAACCACAATCCCTTTGATATCATTTGAGTTCAGTAAGGAACAATTTCTTGATGTTGTTTGTTCGAACAGAAATAGCAAACTTGTGCAAATGTTGGGCCAAGATTTCTTCTAGGAACTCTGAAAAAGATGATTATGTCAGATATATTTGGACACAGTAAATGACAGTCATGTTATTTCCATCTTTTTGTTTCCCAGGACAAAGGGGCAAATTCAGCATATGATGAGTGCTGGGGCTTCAGGACAATACAAGGAAGTTTGGGTGAGGATATCCCATAAAAATCTACCTCTTGATTTTTCTTGTCAAATGGGAGTAGACAGGAGGGATGCTGTTTTGAAATATAGACCATTCTCTTACTTGTCCTTAAAGGCAAAATATATTAGATGGCAATGATTCTTCTGAGCTAATTTGCCTTGGCAGAAGCCAATATGTTGAGACAGAACTTGTGAAGGCAAAATAATTTTTGAGCGATTAATTTAATCATTAATAAAAATATTTTGATACTAACAGCAAATTGTAGTTGCCAGGAGGATTCCTTCTCATTTGACAATTTATGAAGCACCAATCTCCAGTATAGTAAATGAAGCCAGGGGTGTGTAGTTTGAATGGAATTGGTAGTAGGGACAGTGAACCATGGCTGACACCCTGTGATGGAACACTCCCTCCCTGTTCCCTTGTCTTGCCCACCAGCAATCTGAGGTAATTCGTACAGAGTTAATATGGAGGGAAGACTGAGTGATCCATGAAACTCGTTAAGTGAACTTTTTTTTCCCCCTAAAATAACTTTTGTCTGCTTGGTTTCAACCCCTGTTCTCTCTTCTGTTTACTAGAAACAGGGCTCAGCAGAAGCTCACTGGCCTTGTGCAGCCCCTTCTTTGGAAGCCCTTTCTTGATCCCTCCATTCATCGGTCTTACATTTCACTTTTTGCCTTCTAGAAATGTATCAAAATCTTTCTGTGGTTGTGACTTCCACATTCTCTTGGCTTTGATTGGTATTCATTTTGGTATTTCTGTACTTTTATTAACTATGGTTTCCAGGAGGAACAGAAAGTAAACGTGTTTTTCTAGTCTGCTGGCTTGAACTGAAAATACCTGTTGATTTTAGCATCCAACTTTCCCATATAAGAAAAAAACCCAACCTCAGCATTCACCTTTCTTGTGAAATCACTAAGGGTTTAGGAGGTAGCAATTTCTATTTTTTTTTTTTCAACGTTTATTTATTTTTGGGACTGAGAGAGACAGAGCATGAATGGGGGAGGCGCAGAGAGAGAGGGAGACACAGAATCGGAAGCAGGCTCCAGGCTCTGAGCCATCAGTCCAGAGCCTGATGGCGGGGCTCGAACTCCCGGACCGCGAGATCGTGACCTGGCTGAAGTCGGACGCTTAACCAAGGAGGTAGCAATTTCTAATAGGAAAATAATACCTATCTCATGGAGTTGACTTAAGGATTAAATGAGATGGTGAACATGAAAATAATTTGTAAAGCTTAAAGTTGTCCAAGAATTTTTTTGGTATTATTTTATTTGTTGCTATTTCAATGTTACTATTTTGTTGCTACTTCAACTTCCCTTGAAAGCTGTTTATGACATTGCTTATTTGAGAAAACATCTCCTGCTTTATTGGTAGCATGGAGCCTGCTTAGGATTCTCTCTCTCTCTCTCTCTCTCTCTCTCTCTCTCTCTCTCTATCTCTCTGTCTCTCTCTTGCTCTCCCCCTCCCTCTCTCCCTCCCTCCCTTCCTCCCTCTCCCTTCCTCCCTCTCCCTCCCTTCCCTGATTACTTTCAATCTCTTCCCCCGCCGAAAATAAATAAACATTAAAAAAATGATAAACACAATTCTGATAATTGTAGGATACAGATGCTTAAATGAGTCCTACATTATTACCATCAAATTTCTTGGATTTATAAAACTTCTCTGGATTGATTAAAGACAAATTGTTAACCTCTAGCAGAAGGCCATCAAGTATAATATGTTCCCACATCTCAAGGGAAATTCTCTTAATTTGTTACATTTAATTGATATTCCCAGTGATTCCAAAAAGAGAGATACATAAAAGTGCCCTTATTCTGAAATAATTGGGAGATTAGGAAACCATACTGGTAATCCTAAACCTCGTATTTGAAATGCTTCCAGATTTAAGCCTTTTGAAGTGCTGTGTCCTGAACTGCTGGTTTTTTTCTTTTTTTAATATATTATTATTTTGAGTTCTTTGAATCACAACTCTCCTACAGGGGATGAATATGCCAAAACAGATAAGAACATCTATTTTCAAAGGGGTTTCAATTTCAAGTTAATAGGCTCCCAAAGTTTATATAGCAGAGTCCCAAGCTGTTGCAAAGGTTTGACAAGCATGTTTCTCAGCAGTTCTGGGATTTATGTTAGGTGGCTTTCAGTGAAGATAAAGCAAAGAAAATTTCCTGAATTCCTAAGTAACCAGTGATGCAGATTCTTATTAATATTCTTAGTGGTGGTAAATACTCCTTCTTGCTGTTCTGCCTTAGCATTCCTTATTTTTTCTTCTTCCAGGGACCCTTTGGCCCTCTTCAAGACACAAGTTAGTGTTTAATCATTCGAATCTGTATGATCATCACTTTTCCCTTTTTTTGACTCCTCTGTACTGCTCGATTCACTTTGGCATTTTTAAGGTTTGTTCATTTGATAATATCAGACTGCATCTTAAGGAAGGGCATGTAATTCAACTAAAGATAACTGTGTGTGCAATAAGGTTAGTCTCCTTAGGTGCTGCGTCCAACCATTTTATGTGTCTTTATTTTGACTTTTCAAAGATTTGCTAATCTGGTTGAACTTTTACTGAGTAGGATCCCTGACTGCCTGAGTCATTTGCCCGATAATCCTGATTCACATAGATGGAGAGAAGGTTGTTATAGGTCCGACACCAGGCAGACCCGCTCTCCCCCTGAGGGCTTCAGAGCTCTTCTGCAGGAGGCCGGATCCGAGGAGGCACCTGGAGAGTCACATAGATTCACAGCAAGTGATCACAGGTGGCAAGAAGAGTTATGGCTGCAAAGGACTCCCTTCCTGGATGAAGCATGCCTTAATAGTCAGTGACAGACATCAATTATCCTGACCCTCCTCATTCATGTGTTTACTCTTAAGTGATTTTCATGTGCATGGGCTCCAAATCCTCCAGAACTCTGCTTCCTCAAAAGAGTCATATATTTCAGTGTTCCTGTCTCATAGAGAGTAATATTTTAGATGGGAATGTAGGAGAAATAGTTCACATAAACTCTGCAGCTAAGGCTATAAAGTATAGGTAAGCAGGATCTTTCTTTAGGGAATGTATGTTTTTAAACTGTCTCAAGACATATCAGCCCTTTAGTACCCCAATTTGAATTATTTTGGGGCAAATATCAAGATGTCTTTCATCTTACAGGTTGCATTTTTGAAATTACCTACACTTCCCCCTCCCAGATTGACACATTTTACTGAGCCCGGAAATTCTCCTTTGGCTACTAATAGTCCTCATGTAGTAAGAGCTACCTCCAAACTCTTCTTACGAGGAAAGCCCTGGGGATATGTGGTTTTGGCTTCTTTCTTGATTATTAGTGTTGTTACTTTATAATATGTCTTACTAATTCATAAAGAAGAACCTACGCTAGCAGTCAGAGAACCTAATTGTCTGGCTTTGTAGCTGTGTGGATTGCTTAATATCTCTGGAATTTGGTCTGCTCACGTGTTACATAGGAATAAGAGCACCAGCCTGCCTACCACATATGATTATTTTGAAGGTCCGGGGAAACAACTCACTTACAAATATTTTGAAGGTTGTTAACGTTCTGTAGGAACACACAGTATCATTACTACCACTACTTTATTACTGTTACTCTTACCACTGTTTCTACCACCCTGCTAATGATAACGCTGGGAGGGGGGAGGTGCCGTCCAGAAACTCTGCTCATCATATTCAGTGAGTCTGACTTGTTCCGCACAAGATAATACTGCGTTTTAGAAGTCTTAATTTTTGTCTATGAGCCAGGTTCCACTTGAAGTTTTATTCATTAATACCGGTAAATAAGTGGGGAATAAAGCCTGACTAGAGAACAAAAAGAGAAATTAGTATTTAAACCGAAGGAACAAAGAGAAACAAAAGTTTTAAAAATGTATGAATTGTGCAATCCTGTTGGAATTCTACATTTTTATTGTCTGTTTATTTCAGACAATGGTCGTGTATGAGGTTAAGCCATTTAACGTATTTGTTGTGGTTTCGACACTGAAAGGGATCGACTCAGCCTCTGTTCATCAGAGGAAGATAAAGTGCACACGGGGCGGAACCCTTTGTGAGGCCCTATCTGTGAAAATCATAACATTGCTCAAACCCCATGTACACTCAGAATCCCTGTAACATGTTTTGTTAGAAGTAAATAGTTTCCTGGCAGTTCTGTGCCTGAAATTTCTGAGCAGCTTGACTCTCCAGTTTATCCCTGGAGGGCATTATTAGTCACTCTATTATCAAAAAAAAAATGCAGAGATAATATGTGTGTCTCTATAGCATGCATGCTGAGTAATAACCAAGAGGAATGGGATATTTTCACAGGCTGGTAATGGGGAAGCTTTGCCTCCTCGTTGTTCCACATCAGCCACACCTGTGGGCTTTCTGCTGTCCTGCCACCACAGTGTCATCTATGTGGCCTAACGGGAAACTCTGATTCCATACTTAGCAATTGTTTTCCCAGCCACGGATAAATGAGAGAGGGCTAGGCCTCAGCGGGTGGGTTTTCATCTAGGCAGACACAAAGCTGATGATCAAGTAAGCCTCCCACACCTGAGTTTAAACAGGAATGGTTAGCTGAGGGGCAGGCAGGGGAAGAGGTAGCCAGCTGAGGGTTAAACTGCTGTCAGGGGCTTGAGTCCACTAAGACCACAGCTAGGCCTAGTGGAGGTCACTACTCAGCCATGACAAGGAATAAAGACCTTCCTTTAAGAATCAATTAGTGGTGGGGTGCCTGGGTAGCTCAGTCGGTTGAGCGTCTGACTTCTGCTCAGGTCACGATCTCGCAGTTCGTGAGTCCGAGCCCCGTGTCGGGCTCTGTGCTGACAGCTCGGAGCCTGGAGCCTGCCTCAAATTCTGTGTCTCCCTCTCTCTCTGTCCCTCCCCAACTTGTGCTCGCACGCGCGCTCTCTCTCTGTCTCTCTCTCTGTCTCTCTCCCCCACTTTCAAAAATAAACATTAAAAAAAAAAAAAGAATCAATTAGTGCTTTGTCCCTATGTGAAAACCTGTAAGTGATTCAAAGCTCTGGGCATAAGTGTTCACCTGGTACCTGTGATGAATATAGTGCATGTGGCTCAGTGGGCCTTTCCTTTTACATTGTTGGGCAATAACATGACCTATAAGGATCTTTTATCTTTCTTGCAAAATTAAACAATATATATTTCATAAAAAGTATTTGGCTTTACTGAAAAGCAAGGAAGCATTGCTCACTCTATCTTGAGTTGCTTGAGAATCGAGAAATAAGAATGTTTGCTTATATGAGAGGCTGACATCTGCAAGCAGCCTTCCCCACTTGCACCCGCATCCCAAAATGTACCACATCCTGGTCAGTCCGAAGCCCTGCTGGCACTGTTACACAGGCGGTTTCCCATTACCCAATCTGACACCCCATTCAATTATTAAAGAATACCCTGCTATATTTATTACGGAGGTGGCTGATATTGCTGCCAATTGTCGAATTTCGGTTTCCTGTGGTTGATTTTCATGCATGAGGAACACACAGCTGCTGGGTGGGTGCCAGGGCTCCATCAATCTCTCCAGGCTGCCTCGACCTCAGGATATGTAAGAGGAGAGGATAAATTGGAAGATCAATGACTTGTCCCTCCTGCCGCACCAGCTGCTATTGAGAAATTAATATGAGGATCACTATAAATAAAAGATAAAAGATGATATGGCTTACAGTGTAAAATATTAAGGCTGGACACAATGTGCCTGCGGAATCTAAACCAAAAGCTAAGTAAATTAACCCTGTAAGGGCCTTCCACCACCTTCCTGGAAATCCAGTTTGAGAAAGAGAGATCACACTGTAATGTGATAAGAATCTCTTACTAGATAAAGAGAGTCAGGAACACTAATGAAATAGTGCTCCTTCTCTTTTCTGTGTCTGGAGTTGTAGGGCTAGAAGGGATTGCAGAGATCATTTACCCCAGACACCTCATTTTTCACGAGGAAGCTGAAGACCAGAGAACTAAGAGACTTGCTGGAATATTTGCAGCTAGCTGGTGACAGAGCTCCTAATGGACCCCAGTTCCAATGTTCAATCCTTTTTTATCAAGCTATCTCCTATCACGACGACTCTTAATAAAATCCTCATTTTTGTGCTCTCTAGGGCTTTCTTAGAAGAGCACTAATTTGTAATCATGCCAGAAGCAGTAAAAGATGATGGTATTTCTTAATATGCACTCAAGACCAAAGATCTACGTGCAGGATGATAATAACATTTGACCGATATCATTTAAGGGAGCACCTTTGATTCTGAGGCATCACGGAAGACATTATCCATGTTTCTTCTGAGGGGGTGGAAATGGAACAGATGATCAGACTCAAAAATAAATGCAGAGCCCAAGAAAGGCTTTGCTAAAGAAGAGGAAACATGTTGGTCGTATTAGAAAAGTACTGGTTGTGGAGGAAACAGAAGCCTTAAGAGGAGCAACATGACCACAATGTGAGAGAGAAAGTTGGAGTCAGGGTCAATTTTGTTTGAATCTGTAAGGCTAAATTCAGCTGCTGACTTCGATGCACCGTGGGTGTGCGTTAATCTGGCTGGCCCTACCCCGAAGTGACTGATTCCCTGGGATCTCAGTTTCAAGTTCCACTGCCCCTACTGGCAGCACGTGACATGAGAAAAGGGATTGTTGCTGCCCGCCAGCTCAGTTCTGTATATATCTTGATTTGCAGTTCCTTTTGGCTGCTTGTCAGGACAACTAGATGGGATTTAGATTCCTTAAAATGCAATTATGAATCTGTTGGCCTTGACTCTAGGTTCTACCCAGGAATTCATTTGTACTTGGCAAAGAGCATTTAAATTCTCATCTCCTACGCCATTGAAGTCGCTCTTTAGAGCCTCTCCTCACTCTCACCTGTTAATCAGAAGTCAGTTACATGAAACATTCAGTTCAGGCTCCATATCTTCTGAAGACAAATACACTTAAAAAATGGTGAGGGATGCCTGGGTGGCTCAGTTAGTTAAGTGTCCTGCTCCTGATGTCCCTCAGGTCATGATCTCGTGGTTTATGAGATCAAGCCCTACATCAGGCTTTTCACTGGGTGTGGAGCCTGCTTAAGATTCTCTTCTCTCTCTCTCTTTCTCTCTCTGTCTCTCTGTCTCTCTCTCTCTCCCCCTCTGCCCCTCTCCCCTGCTAGAACTCTCTCTCTCTCAGAAAATGAAAAAAAAAAATAGTGGGATGCTGATTTTATTACAGCCAAGTCACCTACTGGGTGACAAAGACTGATTCTTTTATTTTTTATTTTTTTAACATTTATTTATTTTTAAGAGACAGGGAGAAACAGAGCATGAACAGTGGAGGGGCAGAAAGAGAGGGGGACACAGAATCCAAAGCAGGCTCCGGGCTGTGAGCCCGACATAAGGCTCGAACCCACAAACTGTGAGATCATGATCTGAGCCGAAGTTGGGTGCTCAACCGACTGAGCCACCCAGGTGCCCCTGATTTTGTCTTTAGCAGGTTAAAAAAGAATCCCCAGTCTGAAAACTCTTGCTTTTTTATTTTTTTTTTTAAACAAAACAAAACTCCTGTCAGTGCTGTTTCTTAAGGGTCAAAAAGTACGCATTACAAAAAGAAAAAAAAAATTAAAGATCAATGCCAGCTCTCCCTGAAGTACCTGCCTTAGTTGAGAAATGAGTATGATGATCACTATAAATAAAAGATAAAAGATGATGTGGCTTTTGGAGTAAAATATGAAGCCAGTCACAGTGTGATGTATCAAGTTTAACCAAATTAACCCCCTGCGATAAACAGGGGCTTGGTTTTTTTGTTGCATTTTAAAATGAACTAGTATTAAAAAATAAGCTTATATATGAAAACAGTCATCCAGGGGCTCATAAAGAAGAATTCGGTTTCTTTCTTGCTAGGTAGTCTCTCTAAGACACCTGCACAAGATTTGGAAAGTGCTTTCCCTTGGGCAACAAAAAGAAGAGCAATCACTCAGCATTCTGGAAAGATGCACCAACTGATCTTATTGGTTGATGTGGTGGCTGGAAGCTATGTTTAGGGGATGGAGTTATTTTTTGCATTTTAATCTGCAAGCTTTGCTCAGGAAATATGCTTTCCATTAGGATGTACACAAATCATATTTCTAATATACCACTCATTAGATTAATGTTAGTATTAGACTTTTGTAGAGTGCATATGTGTCTTGGGCATTTTTCCAGAAATGCATTATGTAACACATGGATTTCCAATTCATAATTGCAAAGGCTTCAAAACCTGAGCTTCAGAGGAGACTTTAGAAATAGGCTAGCTCCAATGAATTTTTCACTCCCATGCCTAACCAGTCTCCACAAATTGTGTTCCAGGAAATGAGATCAAAATAAAAATAAAATCTTGGTCTAGTTGAAGCAGTTATTTTGATCTGTTGAGATAGATAGCCAGGGTTTTTGTCTAAGACTGTTGGATATAGACTCCTTTTTCTGCATGCTTTGACCTTCTCTCTAACCCTGCAAGAATGTAGATGGGTTGGGTGACTCACATTCACTTTTGGAACTGTGAGCTGAATTATTTAGCATAAGCAATGGGAAAAGTGGAGGAGTAAGTGGGGAGAAATAATTTTAAGTTATATCTTTAGCTGGAGGAAAATTGGCCTACCTACACAAGAGTAAATATGGCATATGCAATGATTCAAATACTCAAAGATGTCTGTTTTAGCAATAAAGACTAGATCTGGACACAATCCCTGGCATAGTCAGACATACACCTGCACGTTCACTATATCAAAAGAACCACAGAAGTGTGTTGAAAACTGCTTAAGTGAGAGACATAAACACAACTACAGATGAACGGACAGGAATTCAAGACTTTAAATGCTGGACTGCTGGCAAAGCAGTCAGCAGGGTAAGCTCCAGCCAATTTTCAATTGTGAGACACTAGGTTCACATTGCAGACATGCTAGAATGTTTGTTCTTCCCTGCCCAATCTTTTAGGGAGGATATTAAACACCCCTGTTAAATGTCTGCAAGTGATTGCCAAAGTGAAGCTTTTGAAAATGATGGCTGTGATCTTTAATAAGGTTGTGCCCTTGTCAAGAGTCTCAGAATTTCCAATGTAATTTCAAATCAACATTTTTTTTTTTTTAATTTTGGATGATATGCATGTCTATCTCGCTGTAAGGAATATCCATGTATAGTTGAAGTTAGGGACCAGCTGGTGTAAATTTTTATGGTTATCTCCTGACCTAACCTTTTAGCTTCTTTTTGTTCCTTGGTTGTGGTTAAGCTTGATCTTGCCTCAGGGGCTTTGATCCTGCCATGTTCATTTTTTTGGATTATTTCCAGAAAGTTTTTCCAGTAATGACTCCATTCTGTTCTTTGGCACTCACTCCTTAAAAATATTTTTTCTTGATTATCCTGGTAGCCTAACTTAGTCATAATTTATCATATTACCTTATTTTATTTCCTTCACAGCACTTACTAATTTTTCAAGAACAGTAATGGGATAATAAAAGTAACACTTATCTTTTGTGTCTATTTATATTTTGAAGAACTACTCCCAAAGAACACAAGCTCCACAATGGCAGAGACTATGTCGCTTTTCTTATTCCTTGTTCTATGCCAGCCTTGGAACAGTGACCAGACATAGTCACTTAAGGTGTATTGATTGAGTGTGTAAAAACTGTATGATTACATGAACGGGGTTGGAATTATTTGAGGTCACTCTTAATGATGGCTGGGGCAAGTGATTAAATTAAGATTGTAGGTTTTAGAGCTGAAAGTGATCTTGTTAACTCTCAAGTTCAGGGCAAAACTCTCTTCTGTAGCATCTCTGATCAATGATCAACCAGTCTGTGCTTGAACAACTGTACATGAAAGACATAACTACGGTACTGTCTTAGCTGTCTTCAGACAGATTACAGCCTTCCATGGCAGTTTGTTCCCTGTTATACAGCTATAATTAGGAGACAATTCTTTGATTTATCCAGAATCTCAGTCCTCTCGCCTTCTGCTCCTTGTTCGAGTTCCTAGAGGCTAGACAGGACACCGTTTCCTCTAAATTACATCCTTTAGGTTTGTATGCCTGCTTTATAACAAAATTAGCACAATGCTATGGCAAAGTTCACCTTGACTGTCTCCTACTTATACCCACATTTCTTGTTAGTATTGAAAGAGAATTCATGTTAATATTCTGCCTTATATTTGAGGGAGTATAGAAATAAAAGAGATCTAGGGGTTATGCCAGAAGCAATAAGACAGGTATTTTCCTTCTCTTTAATATATTCAGTACTGGTGCTATGGGGAATTGAGCGGTATAGTCACAGAATTATTGCCATCACTTAAAAAATGTATTTATAGTGAAAGGTATGGTAACTCAGGAAGCTCTGCCTGATGGGGAGAATGTCAGCCACATCCTAGAGTTCTCTGAGTATTTCTCAAAAAGTTGTGATACAAAACATCTCTCCTTTTCCTTTTTTGGTTTGTTCAACTAGTTAACAAAAAAAATCATACCTCCTATTCCTGAAATATCAATGCCTTAGTTGCTATTCTTTTGGGTCTTAAAGGACCAACATCCGGGCCTGATAGTAGAGTTACACAGAACCTGGCTATTTGGGCCCTGCTGAGAGCCCCATAGAGTCATTGTCACACATCTGTTCGCCAATATGTATGAATGGGAAAAAATTAAAATCCTGGCTTGTGGATCAAGGTAAGCCAAAAGTCCTTTCATTTTTACTGTGACAAATAGTTACAGAGGTAGAAGATATCGGAAAACAGCCCTGCAGGCTTTGATAGGAACCTTACGTGGAATGTAGAGAATAGACAACAAAAGTGCTCTGTTGTGAGTGCTACTGGGGAACTTTTTCAAGGACGGTTAATACAATAATAATTATAGTAACAATGACAATAAGATCAATTTAAAAACATTTAGAATGGCACCTAGTTCTAAGCACTCTACATGTGTTAATTCCATACACAGCATGGTATAGGTTATATACCACAGTTGATATTTGTACATTTTGAAATCACTTTACAAATAGTATTTTGACCCTTGAAGTGCACAGGTTATACCAGGGAGTTCAGCATTATAATTATTTTGATTTCCTTTAACAACAATCTGTTAACTTTCTGAAATTCAGTGTTCTTCCCAACTGAGAACTTCAACCTACAATTCAAAACTTAAGGGCTAAAGACAGTAAATTTATTGGAAAATCCTTTCTAGAGAGCAACGGAAAGAATACAGCCCACAAGGATATAAAAAGGAAACAAAGGAGAAACCCAACCTCCAAACTCTATGATTAAGCTGCACGTTCTTAGGTAAAGGAGCACTTAATGCTTCATTACCACCTTATTCATAGAATCCAAGGAGTCTCTCCTTCATCACGATCCACCGTCTGATCCTTGGAGGATGGGCTCCCTCTTTGAGCTTCTAAGTTTCTATAAAATAAAGGAGTTGGAATAAGTTTAGCTCTCACACCCCAGTTCTCCACGTTCTATGCATCTGTGAGTCTAGGTAGATGCTGAATGTATTATGACATCTTTTTTTCTTAACCATTCGTCTTCTGATTTTTATGTAATCTTCAATACATAACAGAAAAAAAAATACCAATTGAAAGTCACTGACACACTAACTCTAACTTTCCATTCTCATTTCACTGCCAACTCAGCAGAACACCTTGCATAGAATTCTGACGCAGACCATGAAAACACCCTGTAAGAGTTCCAGAGTCTTTCCCACATTTGGTTGTCTTGTGTTTTCCACTGGCAGCACTATCGTGGAGTGTCATCTGCAAATCCATCAAAGCGAAATTAAGTAATAGAACTCATATCAATGCTATGGGAGGAAGAAATCCTTGAACTGATCCTTCCCGTGTGAAACTTAGGCTGTATACAAAATCAGCGCTAAAGGTTAAACCTTAAAAAGGCTATATATCCCTGTGAATAGAAGGGAGAACGTAACACAAGCAATATATAATGCTAACATTAAGTACACACACATATGGTCTTGAAATTATTCAGAGATATTAATTGGATTAATTTTGGGAGAAATAGGAGCTTTTTTTTTTTTTCTCATGGAAAACATTATTCTTTAAGAGACATACTCAGACACACATATCTGCTGGTCTCTCACGTACTCACTTGATTCCAGTCATTTTTCCAATTCATTTCCTCGTATATTTATTCTAGAATCAGCCCTTTTTTGGACAGGAGTTTATCTCTATAGAAATGATTTGTGTCATGACCCCAAAGTACTTGAACTTTTTTTTGGCATCTGGTGGCAGCTGGTAGGGAGAGTGACCAGTTGTATGGCAGGAGAATTAAAAGGTGAACCTTAGATTTGTTCATTTTAGCCTCTCTGACTGACATGAGGTGGTGTCTCAGTGTGGTTTTGATTTGTATTTCCCTGATGAGGAGCAACGTTGAGCATCTTTTCATGTGCCTGTTGGCATCTGGATGTCTTCTTTAGAGAAGTGTTTATTCATGTTCTCTGCCCATTTCTTCACTGGATTATTTGGTTTTCAGGTGTGGAGTTTGGTAAGGTCTTTATAGATTTTGGATACTAGCCCTTTGTCCGATATGTCATTTGCAAATATCTTTTCCCATTCTGTTGGTTGCCTTTTAGTTTTGTTGATTGTTTCCTTTGCAGTACAGAAGCTTTTTATCTTCATGAGGTCCCAATAGTTCATTTTTGCTTTTAATTCCCTTGCCTTTGGGGATGTGTCAAGTAAGAAATTGCTGCGGCTGAGGTCAGAGAGGTTTTTTCCTGCTTTCTCCTCTGAGAAACTTAACAGAAGACCATGGGGGAGGGGAAGGGGAAAAAAAAAAAGGTTAGAGAGGGAGGGAGCCAAAACATAAGAGACTCTTAAAAACTGAGAACAAACTGAGGGTTGATGGGGAGTGGGAGGGAGGGGAGGGTGGGTGAGGGGTATTGAGGAGGGCACCTGTTGGGATGAGCACTGGGTGTTGTATGGAAACCAATTTGACAATAAATTTCATATTAAAAAAAAAGGTGAACCTTAGAATAAGGCTTAGTTCTTAATTCCAAAGGAAAAAGAGAAGGATGGCAGTGAACACCGTTGGAATAAAGGGCGTCTCAGAAGAATCAAGTTTAGGATAATTCATTGGTTAATGGTTGCCCTCAATTTACCAGTGACTTGTGTTTATAAAATATCCCTGAGCAAATGTATCACTCTATGATAGGATCTGTATAACCATAGCTTTTTCTTCCTGGAATTAGTTTATATGGTGATAGTATGCATAGAGAATGGAAATCATGAAACCGTGTCTCCCCCGAATTGAAGACACTCATTAAGGTACAGGTTTAACCCAAACTGCAAATAATTTATTCATACTATACCAAGTGAGACTGTATTGCACCATGCTTATTTATTAAAGGAGATAACAAGGGACTTTGAGTAGAATAATAGCAGCATATTGACAAAGTACTTAGAGGTTAAGGTTTGTGAACAAAGTTAAGTGTTCAACCACCATTTAGTGTCGTGGGAAATACCTTCTCAGTTTTTCATTGCTGCTCAAGGAATTTTACATTTGTTGGGTATATCACCTGTAGAATGCCATTCTTACACTCATTCATAACAGGACCTGTTATTTTTAATGCAGACTCATATAACAAGTCTCAGAGTGAATACCCAGTGTTTTAGGAGTCACATGGTTTATTTAGGCTTCTCAGATATGGACACAGACTTGCTTCCCAAGCATTGCAATATGGGCTTGTCAAGTTATTTCTTTGCAACTGATAAAAAATTGTTCATCTGAATTTAAAGTCCAGTTAAATAAATGTGATAGTCATTGATAAAGCCAACTGGCATAGCAGCTAAGTGTACATATCAGGAGCTGGGCAGTCAGGGTCTGAATTTCAGCTCCAACACTGTAAGCTGTGCAATGGTTGGCAAGTTATTTAACCTCTCTGTGCCTAAATTTCTTCACCTGAAACTGAGCTTCTTCATCAATGGTGATAAATAACAGTAACAATCTCAGAGGGTTATTGTAAGGAATGAATGATAAGTAAATTTCTTAAAAGCTTAAAGCAATGCGTGGCTTAGAAAATAATTTTTACATGCTAGTAATTATTAGTAACAATATCTCCATATTGTTTATTAAATTATCTCAAAATAACAATGATAAAAGCATGACATTTCAGTAGTTTTACTTTTTGGCCACATAGATTAGACTAATTCATCTTGTTTAAACAAGAAACTAAGAGGAAAAACAGTTTTTTAATCTGGTCAAGGAACCCAATTCAGAAATTCACATAATTCAGAAATGTTTCTAACGAGTGGCATCTGCTTTGAATCTGTCATAGCCAAAGAAAGTTTATTGTCCCAGAAAGTGACAGCCTTATATTTAGGTGGCATTAAAAAAAAAAAAAAAGATAAATGGTAGATAAGATATATGTCCTTAGGCATAGTCATGCCACAGATAGTGGAAAATTATCCCTGCTGGGTTCAACTGTTGTGATCCAGAGTCTGTCAATACCTATTATCAGAAGCAGGAAGGCATAAGAACCATATGTGTTTGCCATTAGGTCAATCTACAGCATTGATACTGTCAATCAGCCTTTGAGAGCAGCCTCCCTATGAATAACTCCCTGTGCTCAGATGGAGTCTACCATCAGTGTGGTAGAACTCTCTTCATAAGAGCATATACAAATTGGGGGGTCTGGGTGGGGCAGTAGGTTAAGGGACCAACTCTTGGCTTTGGCTCAGAGCATGATCTTGCAGTTCATGAAGTTGAGCCCCGCATTGGGCTCTGCACTGACAGTGCAGAACTTGCTTGGGATTTATTCTCTCCCTTTCTCTCTGTCCCTCTCCTGCTCGCTCGCTCGCTCTCTCTCTCTCTCTCTCTCTCTCTCTCTCTCAAAATAAATAAACTTTAAAAGAAATTAAAAAAAAACAAGTGTATATAAATTGAAGGGTGAAATTAACAAATATTGACCAAGTTCGTGGCTGTACAATTAGGATGATAATTAAATAACGGATGTATGAAGAATCAGGCAAGTACTTATTTGGCATGAACCCAATAAAGATGTTTCTTGGTAAGAAACAAAAAAGTTTGCCAGAAATGAAAGCCCATAACAGTGCTACTATAGCCTGATGTATCACAACAAATAAGCACACACACATGCACAAACAAAAGGAAGCCCTCTTTATGCTAATGCCCCAAAGTACTTTAATGGGTCTTTGGAACATGCAAAGTAGGTTCATAGGTGTCCTTTATAAGTTGGGTCTACCAAACAGGCCTGGTTACTAATAGAGTAAGAAAAGGATAGTTCTATAACATGAGTAATTGAATGCTCAAAGGAGTTCTTAGATGGTGAGCAAATTAGTGGATAAAAAAATAAGGTAAATTTGTTACATTTTTCTTCCTTGTTTACTATAGTAGAAAACATTTATAGAAATACAAAGCTGCAGAGTTCTCAAAATCTGGGAAGAACACCCTCCTATTCTCCTTTAATTTAGGACTTTATTGTCCAAAATCAATGAGCTGTTTAGCTTCACTGACTGTTGTACAGGACACAAGGCATTTCTGCTAATCAGTGAAAGTATTTTGAGAGTATCTCCGGACTGAAGTTTCAAGACATAGATTGAAAACATGAAGTTCAGGTGTTTCTCAGATAATTTTCCTTTCACTTTAAAATCAAGTTATTTGTAATACTTACCAAAGAAAACAACACAAAGAAGCAAAATGTAATAAATCTGTTAAAAGAGATGGTTTTTTTCCAGTGAAAAAATATGAGAAATTTATCCTTACAAATTCACTATCATGAAAATTATATATGTCCAAGAAATAGAAACATTTTACATTGACCTTAAAAAGGGTATTCAAGAGCCTAAAGTCATACACAAATACACAGACATGCACACAGAGACATTGAGGAGACAAATGACAGACCACCCTGAATCCCCTTTTCTAAATAGGTAAACAGCACTCTCATTCATGAGAGAGGCCTATTGGACAGAAAACACCTTCACAAGGGCAGAGAAAACCTGCGGCAGACACCAACTCCATGAACTCTAGTTCTTTATGTAAATAAATAAGTAAATCAGTAGGTAAGTAAAGTTGAAAGAAAGAAAGGAATAAAGGGAACAAAAACTGAGCAAACCCGGGCAAATTTGTGCAAGCAACGAAGTGTACAAACAAAACCACAGACCCCAAAGGAAACAGGAATAATTCAGGGAACTAAATATAATTAAGTCAAAAATAAAATACAGCAAGTTTCTGAATTAGAATTATCAAAACTTGAGAATTTATATCCACACAAAAGCCTGCCCAAGGGTGTTTATAGCAGCTTTATTTATAATTTCCCTAACTTGAGAGCAACCAAGATGTCCTTCAGCAGGTGAATAGATAAATAAACTAGGGTACAACCAGACAATAGAACGTTATTCAGCACTAAAAAGAAATGAGCTATCAAGCCATGAAAAGACATAAAAGAACCTTAAATGCATATTAATAAGTGAAAGAAGCCAATCTGAGAAAACAACATACTGTATGATTCCAACTACATGACATTCTGGAAAAGGCAAAACTATGGAGTCAGTATATAAACATCAGTGGTTGGCCAGGGTGTGAGAGACGGGAGAGATGACTGTAAAAAGATTAGTGGTTTCCAGGGATTAAAAGGAAGAGGAAGGAATAAATAGACACAGTACAGAAGATTTTTAGGGCTGTGAAACTACTCCATATGATATGGTAATGTGAATATATATCATTATACAGTTGTCCAAGCCTACTGATGGACACCAAGAGTGAACCCTAATGCATACTAGGGACTTCGGGTGATAGTGATGTTTTGGGTGATAATGCTAATTGTAAGTTCATCAGCTGTAACAAATATACCACTCTGGTGGGGATTGTTGATAATGAGGGAGACTATGCATGTGTGGGGCAGGGGATATATGGGAAATGTCTATACCTTCCATTTAATTTTGCTATGAGATTAAAAGTGCTCTAAAAAATAAATTGTATTTGAAAAAGAAAAGGAAATACAAAAAGTAATTAATCAAGCACAATTTGAGAATGTAACACTTATACTACTCATAAAATACTGTTCACTTATATAAACAAAATCATAATCTATAATTCATAATCTATTGTTATTAGATATATTGTTAAGATACTGAGGCAATATACAGAGTTAACAGAATATTAAGATATACAGGAAGGGTGCAGAGCAAATCTGTATGTCTACATTGTGTAGAAGTTCTGTGGTTTTATTTTTCAACACCCTTAACCTATCCATAGAATTAGAATTTCTGGGAAGACTCTCTCCACTTGATTTCCAGAATACCACACACTTCTGGGATTTCTCCCACTGTTCTGGCACCCTTTCTTCACCTCCCTTGCTGTTACCAACTCATCTCTTTAATCTCTAAATGCTGGGCTCTTCCTGGCTCTGTTATTGCATTCCATCTTTTTCTTTCCACACTTAAATTCTCTTGATGATCTCATCCAAGTTCATAGCTTAGAATATCGTTAATAATAATTACTCTCAACTTTTTATCTCTAGCCCAGACCTCGCTCCTGAACTAAAGTCTCATATATCCAACTGGTTACTTGACATCACTACTTTGTTATTTAATAGGCCTTTAAAAGTTAATATACCCTCCAAACAAACACACAGCTAGCCACACATGCTCTTCCCATAGACTTTCCAAAACAGGAAAGAGCATTTCCATTCTACTGGGTATTCAGTTACAAAATGTTGTGACTTATCTTTGACTTTTTTCTTTCTCTCTTCTTTCACATCCAATACACCAGCAAAATGTGTCCGTTCTATCTTTGAAGTATAGCTAGAATTTGACAATTTCCTACCACTTCTGCTATTGCTACCAGGATTAAGCTTTCATTGTCTCCCACCTTGATTATTATCCTCTCTGAAATCTGTTCCCAACACAGTGGCCAGGCAACCTTTTGAGAATACGAGTCAGATAAAATATGTGACTTCAGCATCTTCCCCTCTCACTCAGAGTTAAAAGCTGAAACCCTGCAAAGCTGTGCAAAGTCCTACACGACTACCCTCCATGTTTATACTTGACCTCTTCTCCTCCACCTTTACTTTTTCTCACTCTGTTCCAGACACTGTATACTCCTTGGTCCTTGATACTCCAAAAATATAGTAGGCAAAATTGTCACTTGCTGTTCCCTTTGCATGAAATGCTATTCTTTCCAGTATCTATATAACTTGTTCACTCACTTGTTTAGGTCTTTTCTCAAATGTCACGTTCATCATGAGACTGGCTTGCAGCTCCACTAATACTCCCTACCTTCCTAGAAGCCTCCCCTCTAGTGAATGAATGCAGTGAGCAATATCTGACTTTAAAAGTAAAACATCAGCTTTGAACACTTGTTGAGGGATGGTGTCACTAGTATATAAATAAAAGAATTAGAAGTTTGGACCTTACCATTTACCATACATTCCCTCAGGGTTTTGCTGTGGTGAATAAAGAGCACAATTAGATGGGACTAATAGCTTAAATTTATTAGGATTACAAAACTTCCATAAGAGAAATGTGATAAAAATTGTATCTGAGATCCTTAACAGAATATTAGCAAATTGAATCTAAAAAGTATAAAGGGAACCAAGTGGGATTTATCCCAAGAATGCAAGGCTGGTTCAACATTCAAAAACCAATGTAATCCATCACATCAAAAGAAAAATCACATGACCATATCAATACATGCAGAAAAACCATTTGATAAAATACAGTACTGACTCATGGTAAAAACTCTCAATAAATTAGGAATAGAGGGAAACTTTCTTAACTTGATAAAGACTATGTGCAAAAACCCTATAGCTAACATCATACCAAATGGGGAGAAACTTAAAAGCTTTCCCACTAAGATTCAGAACAAGGCAAGAATGTCCTCCCTTAATTCCTTTTCAAAATTGTACTGAAAGTTCTTGCTAATGCCATAAGGAAAAAAAAGAAATAAATAGTGTACAGATTGTGAAAAAAAGACATAAAACTGTTCACAGATGACATGATCATCTATACAGAAAATCCTAAAGATTTGGCAAAGAGAAAGAAAGAGAAAGAAAGAAAGAAAGAAAGAAAGAAAGAAAGAAAGAAAGAAAGAAAGGAAAGAAAGAAAAAGAAGAAAGAAAGCAAGGAAAGAAAGAAAAGAAAACACACCCTCCTGGAACTAATAAGACATGAGAAGGTTGGAGGATCCAAGGTTAATATACAAAAGGCATCTGCTTTCCTATATACCAACAATGAACAAATGGAGTTTGAAATAAAAACACACCATGTACATTAGCACCAACAAAAATGAAATGCTTTAAATACTTTAGTATAAGGGGTGCCTGGGTGGCTCCATCAATTAAGCATCTGACTATTGGTTTCAGCTCAGGTCATGATCTCATGGTTCCTGAGTTTGGGCCCCACATGGGATTCTCTCTGTCCCTCTGTCTCTGCCCCTCCTCCACTCATGCTCATGTGCTCTCTCTCTCTCTCTCAAAATAAATAAACTTTATAAAAAAATAAATACTTTAGTATAAATCTAATAAAATATGTACAAGGAAAACTGAAGAAGTGATTAATGAAATCAAAGAGTAAACAAATTGAGATATTCCATGTTCATGAATAAGAAGAGTCAAGATTGTCAAAATGTCAATTCTTTCCAACTTAATCTGTAGAAATTCAATGCAATACCAACAGAAATTCCAGGAAGTTATTTTATGGATATCAGCAAACTGATTCTGAAATTGTTTTGTCATCGTCGTCGTCGTCGTTGTTTAGAGAGAGAGAGAGGGAGAGAGAGCCCAAGCAGGCTCCACGCTCAGTGCAGAGTCTGATGCGGGGCTCAATCCCACATCCCTGGGATCAAGAGTCAGACACTCAACTGACTGAGCCAACCATGCACCCTGATTCTGAAGTTTATGTGGAGAAGCAAAATACCCAGAATTGCCATTGTATTACTGAAGGAGAGAACCAGATTAGAGGAATGATACTACCTGACTTTAAGACTTACTATAAAGCTGCAGTACCGAGACAGTGTGGTATTGGTGAAAGAATACATGGATCAGTGGAATAGAATGAGGAGCCCAGAAACAGACCCTCATAAATATAGTCAACTGAGTTTTGACAAAAGAACAAAAGCAATACAATGGAGCAAAGATACTCTTTTCAACAAATGGTGCTGGAACAACTGGACATGCCAAAAAAAAAAAAAAAAAAAAAACCTAGACACAGATCTTACACCCTTCATAATAATTAACTCAAACTGGACCATAGACCTAAATGTAAAACACAGAAGTATAAAACTCCTAGAAGACAACAAAGAGGAAACCTAAATGACCTTGGGTATGGCATTGACTTTTTAGATACAACACCAAAGACATGGTCCATGGAAGAAATAATTTAATTTAGACATCATTAAAATTGAAAATTTCTGCTTTATGAAAGTTGCTGTCAAGAAATGAAGAGATAAGCCAGAGTAGGAGAAAATATTTGCAAAAGACACATCTTTTTAGGATGGAGTGGCAACATTTTAAGCTCCTTACATGTGGAACTGCTGTAGTTTACTTTGGTGTTGGGTATGAGGTACAGACCTAACTTTATTTTCTTTTAAATGGATGTACAGTTTTCTCAGCATCAATTTTAATGATTATTTTTAGATATGTAGATTACAGTTTCACTTAATCATGATCAAACTTCAAGACGTATTTGAAATTATTTGTGACATACTTTTCTGTTTAATTTATGTATGTGTCCATTCATGTAGTAATGCCATAATGTTTGAATTGTAGTAGCTTTATAGTAAAGTACATAGCTGCCTATGAGTAAACAGATGCCTTCTAATAAGATTTATTACTTGTACCTGAATGCCTCCCGATTATATTCTTTTATCAAACTCTTTACTATTTACTCAATTTAAATTCAGAACTGATACATATTAAAAACTGAACTAAAATGGCTAACATGTGTTAGTTTTTCTTTATATTCCTAGATTTAAAATATGGAAGATTAATAGAATGCAACATTTTTAAAACCTCTAATGACTCACATTTCCTATCTCTAATTAAAACAAAATACCCTGTGGAATACCTTTGCATCATTTACCCAGTTTCATTAATTCTGGCTACCAAAGTTAATTTAAATTCACTCTTGTAAAATGAGAGCTCAGTATCAGCTTTTTTTTTTTCTCTTTTAGCATACTCAGAGAGACTTCCAAATAGTTATCTGCTAGGTGGTAAACAGGAAACAGCCTTGCCTATTAGAAATAATCTTAGCCAATAAATGTTATTTATGTTCCATGTAGGAATAAAGATGTTAATCTGAGATCACAAAAGGATCTTTTTGTTAAAGCTAAAAGCAGTTCTTCTGTGATTAGTTGCATATCCAAATATTACCCAATTTCTTTCATCTTCTCTGACAATTGTACAGAAAGAAAACTAGATACAAGAATGCAAGTCAAATCCACTATAAATGAAACTGCACTACAGCCCCTGTATCTTCAGTGATTTCTAGATGATTTCTGTGCTCAAGCCTTCATTATATCCTTTCTTCCTAAATAGAATTTTAAGAAGTTAGCCAAGACCTAACGAGAACAACTGATTTTGATTTTGGCAATTTGAAGCCAAATCCCAAATTTGCATTTTGATCATTTAGGAAAGTGCCTTAACTACTATACTGAGCCTCAGGGTCCACATTTGGAAAAGGGTAAAAATAACTGTTAACATGGCTTCTGTGAGGACTGAAATGCCGATACATCTGGAAATACCTGTCATTCTGAGTGGGTATTTTTAAAATGTTGACTACAATTTTAATACATAAATACAAGAAAGAAGCAGACAAAAATGTCCCATCATCATTTCATTACCCAGACAAACCTCTGTGGTTTGCTGATATGAAAACAGCCTTTTCTCTTTAAGTAATTTTCTGTGTTCTGGTTTCTGAACACTCCCTTAAACTGCTTTTGGAGGTAAAGGATGACATTTCAGGAAGTTTTATTCAGATTCTTTATGCCTTTACTTTGGGAAAGAATAGTTGTTGTGCTGAGCCCTGCCAGGTCAGAGTATTGAGTATTCTCTCTTCCTCCTCCTAGATGGCCACTGTGAATTGGTATGCGTTAAGCCTTTCTTTGATTTGATTGTGGTTAGTATATTTGTCTCCTGGATTTCTAAAACATTTTTCATGTTTGCTTGTTCAGACTGAGAGGATTGGGGGCTGTATTTTTAAAAGATAATCCCTTCATTTCGGAAGACCTTTTCAATTGTGATGGTGGATGAGCACTGGGTTGTATGAAAACCAATTTGAGAATAAATTATATATATATATATATATATGCATGCAACATATATATATATGCAACATCGCAATTTATATATATATTATATATATAATATGTAATATATATATAATATGTTTATTATATATTATATATACTTATATTATATATTATAATATATTATGTATATAATATATATTATATATTATATTATATATTATATATATAACATGTAATATATATAATATGTAATGTAATAATATATAATATAATATAATATATTATATATTATATAATATAATGTATAATATATAATATAATATATAATTATATATAATATATTAATATATAATAATATATTAATATATTATTATTATATGTTATATATATTAATATATTATATATTATATATATTTATATATATTATAGATGTATATAAATTGCGATGTTGCATATAAGATAGTTAACATATTCTGGACTCTATATTTTGTTTTTTAGCTTTTTTTCCTCAGTCTCTGGACCAATAATGGCTAAGAGTAAAAGGAATTCTGATCCAGATACTATAGGAGTATATAGGATATGAGGAAAAATGAAAATTGGAAAATTTTTTTTCTCCTCCTTCTTTTTTGTCGCATACCTCAGTCACCTCACTTTGTTTTTCGAGCATGGCCTCAGAAAAACCCTAATTTGATTGCACAGTGTTGGAGTAGTTGATTGCTAGGAGCAACCAAGATCTATACAACCTTATGCAGACGCTACTTGAAATTATATTCAAGAGGGATTCTACAGCCAGTCAGTCTTCTCACTTGCATTGTAAAATGAATTCCTGATGCCTAAAAAAAATGGACTTATGTTCACTTGGAATAGAAAATGGCTATTTACCCCAGAGCATCTGTCTCTCTCTATGTATTTTTAATGCCTAATGGGAATATCTTAAATGACCTCCTATCTTCTTGTTTTTTCTTTAACTTTACTTAAAATTGTGACCATTAAAAAAATAAGTTTATTTATTTTGAGAGAGAGAGAAAGAGAGCAAGGGAGGGACAGAGAGAGAATGAGAGAGAGAGAATCCCAAGCACTGGCTCAAACACATGAACCATGAGATTGTGACCTCAGCTGAAATCAAGAGTTGGGTGCTTAACTGACTAAGCTACCCCAGGAAACCCAAATTGTGATCATGTTTTAACGTAAAAGAGGGCAATGTTAAAACCTAATGAAAAAGACATTCTTAGTAGTCTAAGGTTCAGGGTAACTTGGCAGAAAAAGAACCTGAATGCTAAAATTGTATACTGGTATGCTTGGCTATTGTGACATTTTACATATGAGTTTCTCTTACTT
The DNA here is from genome assembly GCF_016509475.1 of Prionailurus bengalensis. Classification (NCBI taxonomy): domain Eukaryota; kingdom Metazoa; phylum Chordata; class Mammalia; order Carnivora; family Felidae; genus Prionailurus; species Prionailurus bengalensis. Next base: position 21,738,092 of record NC_057359.1, read on the forward strand.
GAAGTTACAAGATACTACATGACTAATAATTAGTAATATTCTGCTTGCTAACTATATAGCCCATTGAAAACCATTTTGATTAATTATTTGAAAGTCATAGGAAGGAACCCCCATGATCTAACTTTCGAACAAGTAGAGTTGCAACATAAAGCTATGACTCAAAATTAAAAAGGAAATTTTAAATTAAGTGTTCATTTTGGCATCTGAGTCCAGGTGTATGTCAGTAAAATGAGTTGTCTTTAAATGAAATGGGTGGTCAGCAATATATATATATATATATATATATATATATATATATATATATATATATTTTAAGATGAGAAGCTGAAAGACACTATTGCCAAACAAAACATCTGCAGTGTTAACATCTATATTTGAGCATCTTTTCATTTTCCCAAGGGGTGCAAGTGATAAGAAGTAGGAAAGAAATCCACTTGAATAAAGCTTTTCAAGATGGATGGAACAGAAAACATTCCCAGAGGCAGGTCAAGTTCAACCCAAGAACAACTCTCTGAGTGCTTTCACAACTAGTTAAAATACAAGACCAATAATACCTGAGCTCTCAAATCAGTGCTGAGATCCAGCAGAATGTTGTTAATATTGATATGGTTAATATACATCAAACAGGATTCCTTTAATTTTCTGAATCGAAAAATTCTCCACAGTGTTGACATTTCCTTACTGAACTCCCAGGATTGTTTGGTTTCAAAGGCTGTTGGGCTCAAGACGCATTTTGTTTTAAATAATCCTTCATAAAAAATTCAGCTTTCAGTCTAATATGATTGAAACTCAGCTTGAGTGTGTTTTATAATGCATTGAACTGGAAAGACTATGGGCACTGAATTATTCAAAACATGGTAGGCGAAGGAGTGATATGTGTTCTCATGTGGGGAGGAGGTGATCAAAGAAATCAGTGAGACTTGATATGTCTTGTTATCTCATTTTATTTACCTTTTAGAACTCCTCCAAATATTAGAGGAAAGAAATCAATATCAATTTTCACCTCTGTCACGTTCCACACTTCCATTATTAATGAATGTCAAATTTGACCACAGTTCTCTCTACCACCTGCTCTGCAATAATATTTCTGAGCCTTTATTAAAAATGTAAAATTGTCATTGAATTTCCAAATATGATTCTCCAGTGGCTAATTCAGCTTGTTTTATTAATAAGCGGGTTCTGATGAGTAATACTAATTTAATATGCCTGCATGTAAGATTAAACTATAAATTATTCCTGCTGAAGGTGATGAGATATGACTGCTATGTGGTTGTTGGGCAATAACCTTCCTGAGTTAACCCTGCAAGCACACAATTGTTGGAAGAAACCGTTACTTCCTGTTGTAGCAAACCTGACATCATGTATGTTTAGCAGAAGAGTATGTACAAATGCACACATGTACCACACGTATGTACAAACATGTGGTGGTAAGTGAAAAAACACATATGCACACTGTACATGCTTACATGAATTTCCAAGTACAGTCCTCCAGAAAGAAAAGACTTTACTAATGATTTGAATTTTTATAGTTTACTAATTTTATCCATACTAAAATCCTTCATGAAATCACTTACCCTTTTGTTATTCATGCAGTCCTTTGAATTTTGAGATGCTAAATATAAATGAAACAATTATTAGAGTCCTAGTCCACAAAAGACTCTTGGTTACGAAGAACCTGGTGATTAGAGGTCAAAGCTGCCACAGAATAATTCCATACTCCAGAGACCATTTAAATACCCCCTTAAGGATAGAATGTTCCTATCAAGAAACTAGCTATCTTTCATTTATACTAAAAGGACAGAACAGTGGGGGGCTATGGTTTGGTGAGTGCAGGAGACTTTCTCTGCTTTGTACAATAAGCCACAAACAATACATGGAATAGCCTGAGGCCTTTTATTTGTCTTTTGTACCACACTCTTTCATATAGTGCTCCTGATCAATTACACTTAAATCAACAAGAGTTGCTTGAACATTTGACAGTTGTGTTCTCCATACAACCTACCATACCCTAAAGCATTTTTGAGGGTTACTGAGACAAAAGTAATTCAAAAAGTACTCTCTCCAAATTTTTTCAGGTGGCATCAATGAAGTAAGTTAGAGGAAAAAAAACCTACACCTTGATTTCCTGGCCTGCCAATCTAAGGCCAGGCAAGCATACACCTTTATAGCAAAACAGAAGTAGTTTGTAGTTGAGAATTTGATTTCCGTGGTCTTATATAAAAAGTAAGTAGAGACTTTACTTTCCTGTAATCCTTTTTTAAAGAGTAAATATAGTTTATCCATAAGAGATCATAAAAATTAGTATCTTTAAATCTCTAACATTTTATCAAATGCTTAGCAATTTTTTGTTGAATAGATGGAATACACACACACACACACACACACACACACCCTACTATTCACAGCCCTAGAACATACGCATTTACTTTATCTACCAAGACTAAATGGTAGTTTGATCTCTAAATACAATAAAGCATTAGATCACAGTAGAATCATAACATATTTGATATCGGAATGAATTCATTGTTCTTGTGTAAAGAGGGAAATACCTTTGTTTTTTCTCTTCTTTCTTGTATCCAATAACTGCATCTTGGATGGAGGGGTTTTTCTTGTTTTTTTGTTTTGTTTTGTTCTGTTTTGTTTTGTTTTTTACAGTTTGCCTATTTATTTTTGAGAGAGATCTGTGTGTGTGCATGCACAAGCACACGGGAGAGGGGCGGAGAGAGAATCCCAAGCAGGCTCTGCTCCACTAGGGCAGAGACAGGTATAGGGCTTGTACCCAAGAACCAGGAGATCATGACCTGAGCCAAAATCAAGAGCCAGTGCTGAACCATTGGAGCCATCCAGGCACCCCTCCTTGATTTTAATCTAAAGGAGAAATGTTCACTTTTGTTAATTGGAAATCGGTAACCTCAGGAGGCAGAGCCAAGTACTGTTTTTATTCAGCTGAATTTGCATTTCCAGTGATAATTCAAGGTTTAATAGGATTTCCTCTGCCACTCCAAAATCTAAAAATAAGCTTCTCACCAAAGTTTCTTGATAGTCCATTACCTATTCTACAGCAAGGCAATTCAGAACTCAGATACAATGATGTCTAATGTCTTCTTTGATTTGTTAGTCAATGGATAGCTATTGAGTTAAGACAGAGTCCTGTCATTGCTTAGAAAAATATTTTGATTATGAAATTTAATATAGACCCCCTTTTATAGACTAACTTGGAAGTTTAGTATCAGAGGAATTTATGTATGTACCAAGGAGAGAGGACCCAGGGTTAGCCCATTCCCACAAGCCCATAATAAATATTTGCTCCATGGGAAAAAAATAAATAAATGAAGATATAGTGTAGGAGAGACACTTGACAGATGACTGACGTTACTGGGAGGTAGTAATGCCCAAACTCATCTGTGATCAAACACTTTGAGGCATCCTTTTAAGGGTAAACTTCTTACAAATAAGAAAGGAAATTTCAGTTATGAGGATATGTCCAGTTTCAGCCGTGACATGCAAAAAGCTTGTAAGTTGTCATTTTGTCCTTACAAGACAAAGGTGGACAAACTGACTTACTTTTTTTGGACCCATAGGAGAATTAAGTTTGTAGGATAAACTGCCAGTCCAGAATCTAGAGAAACAGACAACTCTAGAAAGTCACAGGGGAGATCTGCTGATCTAGAGCAGAAGTGCCGGAACTATAACACTTAAATAATAATCTTGAAAACTCACTGGAGGCTGAGTATGGACTAACAAAAAGGTGAGAAACTCTGGTGGCTGCAGTCTTTGGAGATCCCCCCACTTTTGTGGGCGCTGCTTCTGGGAAGTCCACCAGGTCCTCCCGGTGAATGAAGATCAGAGGAATATCCTCTCCTGGCTCTGGCAGCAGAGGGGAAGATTAACCATTATCAGATACACCCGGAGATTTTTCCACAGCAAAGGCCCACTCTTCAAGACAAAGACTTTGTCAGAGCTTCAACAGAGTGGGGGTTAAAGGCCTTCCTCCACTCCAACCCCTTCTACACCTCTTTCTCGCCTAAGGAGAGAGGCTCATAGTCAACAGGAGTCAGAGAAACACTGCAGCCAGAGAAGAGTGAGGGATGGAGGTTAACACAAAACAAAACAAAACAAAACAAAACAAAACAAAACAAAACAAAAAACTTGTATCACTGGGTATACACCTGTGAAGGTCACAGCCCAGAGACACAGACCTAATGAAAGATTGAGATGCAATCGAAAGATTAAAGAATAACCCCTCACCCTCTCACCTTAGTAGCACACTAACAGGCTTCAATGTAATAACTGTGGATTACAGCTGAAAGAGCTGCGGGGTATATACACTGCCTCCGAGGGAAAGTTCTCAGGGAAGCCCAAGGTCTATAACTGGGAGACAAAACCAAGGACACTAATGTTGGAGCCTTGAGCAGCTACAACTACAGCATATGTTAAACACAGCCCAACTTCTGGCCAGATTAGCATAAATTCTCAACACTAAAGGCTCATTTACCTCAGCTCATATTACTTGACCCAGCATATCTGGTTTCAATAAATAATTACAAGACATACCGAAGGGCAAAACAGACCAAACAAACAAAAACAGTGTAAGGAGACAAAGCAAGCATCAGGAAAAGACTCAGAGATGATACCAATATTGGAATTATCAGGGAATTTAAAACAACTGATTAATGTGGTAAGATTTCTAATGGAAAAAGTAGAAGTGGTGAGTGATACAGAGAAATGAACACTCTAAGAAAGAATCCGAGGAAATGCTAGAAATAAAAATACAGTTACAGAAATGAAGAATGCCTTTGATGGCCTCATCATTAGACTTCACATAGCCAAGGAAGGAATCAGTGAGGTTGAAGATTTGTCAGTAGGAATTTCCCAAACTGAAATATGAGTATAATACACCCGGAATACTAGAAGGACAAGAGAGAGGAAATATTTGAAGTAAAAATGGCTGAAATATTTCTAAAAATAATGAAGACACCACACCATAGATACAGGAAACTCAGACAACACTAAGCAGTATAAAAAAGATAATAAATAAAATAAAATAAAAATAAAATGGGAAATAACCCTACATGCCTAGTCATTTCATATTTAAACTGCTGAAAATTAAAAACAAAGAAATAATCTTGATAGAAGCCAAAGGGGGGGAACACTTTATCTGTATAGCACACAGGAGGAAAAACTGTTTTCCCTCTACCTATCCTGGGTCATTCATTGTCTGAGTCCCTGATTAACAGACTGACAAGGGGCACCTAATTAGCTCAGTGGGTAGAGCATGAGACTCTTGATCTCAGGGTTGTGAGTTCCAGTCCCACAATGGGTGGAGAGGTTACTTAAAAATAAGATCTTTAAAAAATAGATTTCGCAGGATACAATATCAATGTACAGAAATCAGTTACATTCTTATACACTAATAATGAAGCAACAGAAAGACAAATAAAGAAACTGATCCCATTCACAATTGCACCAAGAAGCATAAAATACCTAGGAATAAACCTAACCAAAGATGTAAAAGATCTGTATGCTGAAAATTATAGAAAGCTTATGAAGGAAATTGAAGAAGATATAAAGAAATGGAAAACCTTTCCGTGCTCATGGATTGGAAGAATAAATACTGTTAAAATGTCAATACTACCCAAAGCTATCTACACATTCAATGCAATCCCAATCAAAATTGCACCAGCATTCTTCTCGAAGCTAGAACAAGCAATTCTAAAATTTGTGTGGAATCACAAAAGACCCCAAATAGCCAAAGTAATTTTGAAGGAGAACCAAAGCAGGAGGCATCACAATCCCAGACTTTAGCCTCTACTACAAAGCTGTAATCATCAAGACAGCATGGTATTGGCACAAAAACAGACACATAGTCCAATGGAATAGAATAGAAATCCCAGAATTAGACCCACAAAAGTATGGCCAACTCATCTTTGACAAAGCAGGAAAGAACATCCAATGGAAAAAAGACAGTCTCTTTAACAAATGGTGCTGGGAGAACTGGCCAGCAACATGCAGAAGAATGAAACTAGACCACTTTGGTGTCTGAAACTAGACACTAGACCACTTTGGTCTGAAACTAGACCATTCACAAAAATAAACTCAAAATGGATAAAGGACCTGAATGTGAGACAGGAAACCATCAAAACCCTAGAGGAGAAAGCAGGAAAAAAAACCACCCTGACCTCAGCCTCAACAATTTCTTACTTGACACATCCCCAAAGGCAAGGGAATTAAAAGCAAAAATGAACTATTGGGACCTCATGAAGATAAAAAGCTTCTGCACTGCAAAGGAAACAATCAACAAAACTAAAAGGCAACCAACGGAATGGGAAAAGATATTTGCAAATGACATATCGGACAAAGGGCTAAGTATCCAAAATCTATAAAGAGCTCACCAAACTCCACACCTGAAAAACAAATAATCCAGTGAAGAAATGGGCAGACAACATGAATAGATACTTCTCTAAAGAAGACATCCAGATGGCCAACAGGCACATGAGAAGATGCTCAACGCCGCTCCTCATCAGGGAAGTACAAATCAAAACCACACTGAGATACCACCTCATGCCAGTCAGAATGACTAAAATGAACAAATCAGGAGACTGTAGATGCTGGCGAGGATGTGGAGAAACGGGAACCCTCTTGCACTGTTGGTGGGAATGCAAACTGGTGCAGCCGCTCTGGAAAACAGTGTGGAGTTTCCTCAAAAAATTAAAAATAGATCTACCCTACCCTATGACCCAGCAGTAGCACTGCTAGGAATTTACCCAAGGGGTACAGGAGTGCTGATGCATAGGGGCACTTGTACCCCAATGTTTATAGCAGCACTGTCAACAATAGCCAAATTGTGGAAAAAGCCTAAATGTCCATCAACTGATGAATGGATAAAGAAATTGTGGTTTATATACACAATGGAGTACTACGTGGCAATGAGAAGAATGAAATCTGGCCTTTTGTAGCAACATGGATGGAACTGGAGAGTGTTATGCTAAGTGAAATAAGTCATACAAAGAAAGACAAATACCATGTGTTTTCACTCTTATGTGGATCCTGAGAAACTTAACAGAAGACCATGGGGGAGGGGATGGGAAAAAAAAAGGATAGAGAGGGAGGGAGCCAAAACATAAGAGACTCTTGAAAACTGAGAACAAACTGAGGGTTGATGGGGGTGGGAGGGAGAGGTGGGTGGGTGATGGGTATTAAGGAGGGCACCTGTTGGGATGAGCACTGAGTGTTGTATGGAAACCAATTTGACAATAAATTTCATATTTAAAAAATAGATTGACAAAAGATTAGTGAAAGACAAAGATGTGTATTAATATGTACATGGCTCACATCCTTGGGAGTACTCAGTGATTAGTAACTCAAAGAGGTGGTTAGAATTTGCGTTTATATAGAATCTTACCAAAAATCCCCAAATTTGTAGAGAAATGGCAAGACAATGGAAAAGAACTTTGAGTATCTAAGGCAACATGTTGTGAGAGGGTAAATGTATAGGGAAACTAATGATAGACAAAGACTAGTTAGTATGTTATGTGGATTCCTCTGCTGAAATCTCTGGGTTGTTAGTTGCCTTTGATGATTAGCTTCTGTCTTTCCTGGTAGAGAAAAGGGAGGGGCACCTTTACAAATTTATGTCCTGCTTTTAGGCAATTGGAGGAGGGCAGAGAGCTTTTCTTGTGTCTGTTTCTTCTCAATTACCACCAGCTGCAAATAATCCTGTGACAAAGTGGCGTGTTTTGGGGTGGCATATTCTGCTACCCTTCAAGAGAAAAAAGGAGAAAAACTATAGGGACTTCTAGTCAGAAACCTTGCAAGCAGGAAGAGAATAGAGTGACATATTTAGAATGTTGAAAGAAAAAAAAAAACTGCTCACCTTGAGTTCTTTATCCAGAGAAAGTATCCTTCAAAAATAAAGCAGGAATAAAGATTTTCTCTAACAAAAATTTTGAGGGAATTCATCAGCAGACCTGCCCTGTGAGAAATGTTCAAAGTTCTTCAGAGAGAAGAAAAGTGATATGGATCAGAAACTCAGATCTACATAAAGCAAAAGGAGCATTGGAGAAGAAATAAATGAAGATAAAATACAATGTTTTTCTTAATGGACCTAAATATACCTGTTCAGAGTAATAGCAACGATGTATCAGATGGTAAGAAGAATGAAGTTACTCTGTTTAAAACACCTGCACTCTACCTGAAGCATTTATAGTGTCAATTTGAAGATGGGCTTAGATTAGTTAAAAATACATATATTGCAAACTCCAGCATAACCACTAAAGTTTTTTTTTAAAGAAGTATAATTGATACAGTAAGAGGAGGTAAAATAGAAATATAAAACATGCTCAGAGAAGGCAGGAAGAGGGGAAAATTCAACTGTGCAAAAAGAGATTGGAGAAATGAAAATTTTTAAATAAGAACAAAAGCAAGTTGAATAGAGAAGATGCAAAATTGGAGTGAAAAGAATGCATTTCCTTTTTATATTTTCTTTTGAGAGTCTTTCAGTTTATATAATATATTACTCTTTTGTTCTTTTCTTGCCTCACAGGATGGGGTATAAGACTCAATCACCCACAAAATACTTTGTAATCTTTTGATCAGAAACCTTATGAAAACAAAGTAGCATTTTGATACTGTTGCTGGCTCCGGGGTGGGGAGGATATGTAACAGGCAGAAAAATTGAAAGGAAAAGAAAAAGAAGGAAAATTGGAAGAAGGCAGAATCTATAAAACTAGTGCTAAAGAGAACAAAAGCTATGTCCACTTAAAACATTATGTGTACTTAGAAAGTGGAAGTCCACTCAAGCTGGTTTTTTAATCTTTGCAATGGCAAACTTCAAACATGACTGTTTTCATTTGCCTGTCTGGTAGACTGAATAGAATCATAGACTATCTCGTTCCCGTTGAAACCACTGAACTGGTTGTTCATGTGGACTCAAGCACGATTTAAGTTGCTTGAGTGCTTATGCAAGTCCCAGAGGGTGGGGGTTTGAAGGAGAGAATAGCAGAGGGCAAGGCTGAGGAAAGGGAATCCCACTGCGTTGCTGGAGCTGTGGGCCAGAATAAACAATGTGCTGTGACCTATTTAGCAAATGAAAACGCAAACCAGAGAAAGCGGCCAAGGTCAGGGACACACGTCCCCTCCTGCTGAGATGATTTGGGATGTTCAGAACAAGAAAATGAATAGCTCACATAAGGGAGTTTCCTTGAACTCCCCTGGGCAATAAATCACTGACTATAGTGAAGTTTCTGCTTTTCTAAAACTTTGTTAAATAAATGGCAGTGGCAAGCTGGGGTTTAGTTTATATGTGGTTTCTTTTTTTAGACTAAAGGCAAATCTGATGAAGAAGAATTCTTCCCCGGGTGGGCCTGTTTATGTTCAAGCCTAGATTGCCTTCCCCTCTGCCTGTCTCACAAGGTCACCAGAAGGCTCTGAAACCAGACTTAACTTCAGACACGTCCTGGTGAAATCCTTGGACTTGATGCTTATTACAGAGTGCATATTTTCTAGGTGATTTTGCATCCTGAAGTCATTTAATTGTATTCTGGGCTTTATGCTTACCAGGAAGAAGAGGAAAAGAAGTCAAACTCAGTATCCCAACATCATGGACAGCCCTTAGAATAAAGTAAAGAAAGATGGTTTTGGTGGATATCTATCTACCTACCTACCTACCTACCTACCTACCTACCTACCTACCTCTCTGTCTATCATCTGTGGGTATTTTAGTCCTAATTCTCATAACATAAGCATAGAAAACTAATCATTGGAAATTGGATTATGAAAGTGTCCTTAGGAAATGAAATTATAAGTGATAATTCTCTTTTTTATATTTTGTTAGGGTTTTCAAAGTTTCTAACATTTTATAGCAGTGATGTCCAATAGAAATAAAAATATATGAGCCATATATATTATGTTAAATTTTCTAAAAAAAAAGAATTGGGTAAATTAATTTAAGTAATATAATGCATATAACTCAATAAATCCAAAATATTATCATTTCAGCATGTAATTTGCACAATGTTATTGAGTATTTTCAATTTTTTAACAACTCTTCAAAATCTGGTGTGTATTTTACACTTCAAGCACATTTCATTGAGAATTGCCATATTTCCAGAGACTACTGCCTACTGTACTGGGGAGTGTGGTTCGACAAGAAAAATAACAAACTTTATATGTGTAGAATCATATAAATATGTTTATATCATACACACATTCATACACACACACAGAAAATGATAAGTGAGGATGACAAAAATAACATAGACATGTGTTTCCTAAGCTGTTTTATGAGACCCTAGTAATTTGATGTCAAATGAGATGTTATTGGATAGAGAACGCATTTAAAAAACATAATTCTTCCAAAATCAAAGAAACTTGGAAACTCTAGGATACTCAAAATTAAATCCGCCCACCCTTTTTAACTATAGGGCTTCTCATAGCTTTAATATGCTAGTATGCTTTATAAATCTCTAATGAGGAATAGGGTGTACTACTATTTCATGAACTTTTAGACAAGATCCCTTTTTTTTTCACGGAACATCTTGCAGGACATGGAATGGTTTTAGAAACTCTGACACAGAAAAGTTAGTAAATAAAAGATGTATAAAAATATACAGTGAGTTGGTGTTGAAATGCTACAGTTCATTGGAAATACTGTGATTGTGTGTGTGTGTGTGTGTGTGACTCTGATTATTCAGTGTATTTGTTTAATAATTCCTCTTCTTCCATATATTTGCACACGTGCTATTGTAGCTTCACAATAGTTCTGTGATGCAATGTAAAATAAGTAAAATAGAGATTGCCGCTTCTGTTTTACATAGGATCGAAGAAGGGTCTCCACATGCTAAGTGCCTATTGTCACACTGTTAATTATTTGCAGAATCAGGAATTTTGAATTTAGAATTTATCTATCTTGCTTTAGAAGTTTTCTCTTAAACTAAATTATGTTTCCTCTAGATTCTCATTGTAATGTTTATATTGACATAAATTGAATTCAATGGCTTCATAGTAGAATGGGGCATTGCTGTTACTCTGTTGCCCAGATGATGCCTTAATTAGATAATAAAATGCCTTTAGCTTCTGAGAAAACCACAAGCTGCTTGCCATTAATTTTATGTAGGACTTCTTGTATCATTAATAATTGTTCCTCTTCTCCTCTTTTTTTTTTTTCCTACAAATAATCTTGATCTGTGAACCTGGTTTTTCTCAAAGAGGGTAAGCAGAAATAAAATGCAGAGCCTTAAAGAAGCTCAAAGCTTGAGCCAAAAATGTATATTGGGACTAAGAAAGCTAGCATAAATAGAAAGGTATTTATTATATTATTATATTTTCAAGCAGAATGATTTTACAAAATGATGTGTTGGAGAGTTGGATTGTTCTCAGGTCAGTACAATGAAGACAGTAGTCTTGTTTACCCAAGAAAATAATTTGAGCCAAGTCAGGAAGTGGTCCTACCACAGATATGTAAAATGAAATCTGAAACCATCATTTTAAATGTAAGTAAGTGCGCATTAATTTGCATTTAGCAACAGCTGCCCCTGAACCATGCCAGGGATGAGCTGGAAATGTTGACACAAAATGAACAAACCTTTTAGAATCTCTAAAATTAAGAAAGAGTTGTATTCAAGCCTACATTAGGACAGCTGCCTGGGAAACATTTCTTCACAGGGAAGAAAGGGCTCTGGAGAATGATCAGGTTTTACAGGATTATATACTTTTTTACGTCTTATAAAAGCTGAAAAGATTATAGATTAGCATGTAGGCAAGAATCACGAGTTTTACCATGAAGAAATGCAGGGAATAGAAGCATCGATCGATGTCTTAAGGACAAGATGGTTTTCCTTTAGGCTACGCATTCACAAAGCAGATGTACAATGCATGCGTGGTGGGCCATCCATCAGCCTTTTGCTTTGAACAGAGTTTTTGTACATTCGTGCTTAGAAAGAATTCTAAAATGGCTTCCTCATATATCAAGCCCTTAGAGAGTTTTTCTCTCATCAGAAAGAACATTTAAAGACCAACTGGACAATTCCTTCAGAAAAAAATTAATTATATTTGCTGAGTCCCTTCCAACTTTTAATTTGCCTTTTTTCACACTTATCTAAACTTAAGTGAGACTAGACTTGTTTGGTTGGTTTTTGGGATTCAGATACCAATTTTGTTTTTTAAGACATATATGTTCTTGATTCTAAAGAAAAAATATGTTCATTGCTTAAGAATTGAAAAATACAAAGAAAAAAATAAAAATTACCCAAGCCACACCTTCCTTAGATAAGGAGTATTTTTTGATATAATAAAACACCATAGCCTTTGTAAATATGCACACACACATACAGAGAGACACATTGGAAGATAACAGTTTTGCATCTTGCTTATTTCAGTGAATATCAGTGATTTTTAGTGACATTAAATAGTTTTGAAAACTATTTCTAAACATAGCTGTATAGCTTTTCAACATAATTGAATCATTAATTTTATTTAACCATTTTATGATTGTTCTGTAATTTCAAAATTTTCACTTTTTATAAAAAATACTGCATTGGACATCCTTTTATTTGTCCCTATTGATTCGTATGTATATTTTTAGTAAATGCCAGGAGATAGGAACTGCTGCATTTGCCAATATCAAACGTGAACTTTATTCATTTTACTGTCTGTGATGGTTAGTTGTATGTGTTAACTTGAGTAGTTTAAAGGAGACCCAGAGAGCTGGTAAAACACTATTTCTTGGAGTGTCTGTGAGGATGTTTCTGGAAGAGATTAGCATTTGAATCAGTAGACTGAATAAAGAAGATCCCCCTCACCAAATGAGTGGGTATCAGCCAGTAGATGAAGGCACAGGTAGAACAAGTCAGAGGGAGGGCAAATTCTCTCTCTTCTTGAGCTGGGATGTCCATTTTCTTCTGCGTTCAGACATTGGAGCTCCTGGTTCTCAGGCCTTCAGACTCAAGACTGAAGTATACTACCTGCTTTCCTGCTTCTCCAGGTTATAGAGGGCATATTGTTGCATACTTAGCCTCCATAACCACATGACCCAATGCCCATCCACCTCCTCTTACTTATCTCTCTCTATCCTATTGTTCTGTTTCTCTGGAGAACGCTGACTAATATACTGTCCTGTTTAGCACAGGAGCGGCTGCGTCACCCGTGGAAGCCTCCACTTTTACATCCCTCTGCTTACATCCTGTCCTCTCCTACTGCCTACCTCCTACCTTTTCTTTTTCAGTTGCTTTTCTCTTCTGAAGTTTCAGACGTTCTCTCTCAAATATGCCCTTCCCAGTGGTTTCTGAGATCTGCCTCAATCTTTCCACCAAAAATAAATACAAAGCAAAAACTCAAAGTTCTCACCTCAACCACTAGTCCATCTCTAGCTACTGACTAGCCGACTGTCTCTTCTGAATTCCACTGAAAGAGCTGTATTTTGGTAAAGCCACTGTCTAGTTTTATTGATCTTCATCATGTTTGCTAAGTAGTAGCTCTTTTTGCTGAGCCCGTTTCTTCCCTTGTCATTCAGAAAATGCACCTCTGTTTTTTTCCCAACCGCTCTAGCTATAATCTCTTTGTCCCACATGAAAAACTATATTCTTCTAACTGGCATTTAATGTTGGAATTCCTGATGGCTCAGTTCTAGGCTCTCCTCCTCTTATTTAATAGTCTCTTTTCTGAAACCTCGCTCCAGCCTACATCTTCAATTACTACCTGTACGTAGATGACTCACATTCCTCTCCTTTAGACCAGAGTTCTTTTCTGAATACGTATCTGCTTGATATCAGTTTTTCAATGATTCAAAGGGAAATCACTCTTAACCAGTCTAAAATGAACTTAGTGTCCCCCTAATGTAGATTGAAGTATTGGTGTTTGGATCCAATGACCAGGAAAATTCTTGAAATGTTTTTGGTGCAAAAAGGTGGTTTTATTAAAGCACAGGGACAGGACCCGTGGGCAGAAAGAGCTGCATTATAGGTGTGAGGGGTGACTGATTCTATAAAGTTTTCTGTCCTATGGAGGGGAGGGTGATGTTAGCATTCCAGGAAACTGAGTCTATGGGTTTCTGGAGGTTTGGCTATTGATAAGATTGCTTTTTTTCCTTGTAAGTCCTTAAGACAGTTGCGAACTGATGGAGACTCCTGTCCAGCATGACTATGATCTCCATTGGTTAACCACTTGTTTTTCCCTTTCCTTAGTTCTTGGGCAGCCAGGAGGGCCTGAGGATTGTCCCCCATATCCCACCTGGGTAGGTGGCTGTGGGGTGTTAGTTTGTGCTTTGCCCTCAGCTCACCTTTTGCTCCCTCATCACTGCCCCCCCCCCCCCCCGGCACATACACACACCCAAGATGTGTGTTAAAAGAATCCTAAAAGTGGGGCTATTCAACCAAAGGATGTGACTGTTAGGGTTCATGACGCATGTTACCACCTTGGTTTCCGGAAACTTTGTAGGAATGTACTGATTCAGTTTTTTAAGGGTATTAGTCGGATTATTTTATGCAATAAAACAAACTGTGTAAAGTGTTCAGAGTGTAAAAAACCAGCCCAGCAGGTGATCCAGGTGTGATAGTCCTTGCTACTCACCCTCCCAAGTCCCCAGACACTTAAATCAAGCAAACAATGCATAAATAACAGATTTAAAGTTGAAAGGGACCTTGTAGTTTGCTCAGGTTACTGGTAAGTCTTGCCAGACTCTGTGGAATATTTTGATTCTGGTTTTCAAAACAGTATATTTAAAAGTTAGTTTTTTAATCTGGTTATTCCCCATGGCATAGTGAAGTGATTTAAATCAAGGATTGCAAATATCTTTCATCTCACACAAAAATTCCTAATAATTGCCAATGATGTCTAAAGATCTGTGTTTGGGGAATTCTGGGGCTCTCTGGGGAGTACGTTCTCTGGACAGGAAAGGTAAGAATCAATGTGCAGTTACCAGGATTCGCCATCCTTTTAAGTCCTTTGAGGTGAGTGATGTTCGTTTTCCTTTTTTTTTTTTTCCATATATTCAGTGGGGTCTCAGAGATTGTTGGGGATTGGTTTGGCCATGCTAAATATTTTTAATCTCCGAAAAATTATTTAGACCAGAATATACTTAGGAATTTTGTTGGAAATTTGGCATCTATAAATGTTTTGTTACAAACTCTCCCTTAAGACAAGTTTAATGATTTGTTTTAAAATCAATACTATGATTTGCATTCCCCCCTCCCTGCTTTTCTCACACAAATATACAGTCCCTGTAAAAAAGATAGTAAGTATAGGTAAGGGGATGTAATTTCCTTTCTACAATGCAGCTCTCCTCTTTTCGTGTTGTGGTGTGTAATTCAAGACTCATAATGGCAAAAGGTCACACATTTTTATTTGCTTCATTTTTATAATAAAAGATGTCTAGAAAGTCAGATTATTATAAAAAAAGATTTGACTGAATTCTAGGTAAATCAGAAATTTTCTGCGTTATTGTATTAGATACAGATAAAGCAGTTTTTAGATACATAATGGAGGAACAATTAGCAAATGTATTATTCCAATTTCTGTATCCAATTAAAAACATCTTAGGCTTTGATGAAAGTGATAATTTTCTGGTAAGAAATGTAAGGTTTGTCTAAACACATTATCTGGTGAACACTAGATCTGTCAATGCTAGTGAACACTACGTTTTATTTTATAAATGATTACACAGAGCCCGTGATGAAAGCTATACCTTCTGGTTAAGAACACCATTGGTTGCAAAAATATATGGATAATTCTTCCACCCAAATTTCTGTAGTAAAGATTAGTGCATCCATCACATTTGGCTGTGACTTTTTTTTTTTTTTTTTTTTAGAAAAAGAGAGTGTACCAGCAAGGGAGAGGGGCAGAAGGAGAAAGAGAGAGAGAGAGAGAGAGAGAGAGAGAGAGAGAGAGAACGAATCTCAAGCAGGCTCCATGCCTGATGGGGGGCTCAATCCCACAACCCCTGGGATCATGACCTGAACCAAAATCAAGTGTTGGTTTAACAACTGAGCCACCCAGGCACCCCTAGCTGTGACATTTCTAAATGAAGATACCTAAATATGATGAGATAGGAGTTTTGGGGTCACTGCTGTTCATTTTTGCAAATATGCTAGTGTTTCCATTGCCCAGATACCAGTAACATAGGCCAGAGGTACAGGAACACAGTTTGGGGTCATAACTCTCTATGTATTTTAAGGATCCCAGGCTTCCCTAGAGAAAACTTCTTGATGAACTGAGCATGATTTGTAATTAACTTGAAAGCTCATATGAGTGTTCTCTCAGCCATCAGCTATAAGCACATCTGTTTTGGGGGGCCTCTCTTTTCCTCTTAAGGAATTTCTGTGTTTCCCCTGCTCATACTCCTGGTTGCCAGCACCTGCTTTCCATTGATTTCCAAGTAGACAGTGGTAAAACATCTGTGAGAAAATGACAGTTAACCTTTCCTGATGAGAGAATTGTTGACCAATACTTGCACATTGAGTCACCTCACAATTTATTGTTTAAAATTGTTCTTGTTCTGACTTTCAGGGTACCTAAGAGTTAGTTTCTGTGCTAGTGTACTCAAACTTAGCATCTTAACATAACTCTGCAGTTATAAATAATATTTTCCAATAACACTTAATGTTCTATTCTGATTATACATGTCTGAAATCAATGTTGGCCACTCTCTTTCCATATTGTGATGTGAAAGGTTGATCTAGATGTTTTATATTGCTTTTCTATTTCTAATACTCTTTGAATTGATCATTCTGTTACTCTGTTTTACTGTAGCTGTATTATTGGCTCCTTTATTTTTTTTTAATGTTTATTTATTTTCAAGAGAGAGAGAGGGACAGAGTGCAAGCAAGGGAGGGGCAGAGAGAGAGAGACACAGAATCCAAAGCAGGCGCCAGGCTCTGAGCTGTAAGCACAGCTGACTGAGCTACCCAGGCACCCCTGAGCTCCTTCAGATGCATATGGTGTATCTCCCCAAGAGCCTCATGTGATGCAGTTAAACAGTTGGAAATTATTGCTTGATATTTTTTTTTTTATTTTCCTAAATCACAAGGCCCAGCTCAAATTCTCTCTTAAATAAATTGAAGAAAAGTGGCCACAGCTTTTCAAATAACATGATTATTCATAGTACATTTTTCTAAAACAACCTTTTTCTGATAGGTCTGAAAAACATTTTAAGATTGAAACATGCTCGGGACACCTGGGTTAAGCGTCTGACTCTTGATTTTGGCCCAGGTCACATCTCACAGTTCGTGGGATCAAGCCCTGCGTCAGGCTTCACTCTGACAGTGCAGAGTCTGCTTGGGATTCTTCCTCCTTCTCGTTCTGCCCCTCCCCCACTGGTGTTCTCTCCCCCCCCTCCACTTTGTCCCCTCTCTCTCTGTCTCTCTTTGTCTCTCTCTCTCTCTCTCTCTCTCTCTCTCAAAAATAACTAAATAAACTTAAAAAAAAAAAAGATTAAACCGTGCTCATCGATACTGTGGGGCTGGTTGGATTCCAGCAAGGTGATGTGCCTCACACCTCTCTTGTCCATTTTAATAATCATGATTGAACCGGTCCTGCTATCACCCACCTTGGGCATGGGGAGCTGAAATAATCAGAGTGCATTCCAATTACTTTTGTGTGTGCAGGTGCACATGTGTGTGGGTGTGTGTTCATCTAAGCGCAGATGTTGCTGTGTAAAAGAGAGATGGCATTGTTTCATGGACCATCAGGTAAATCTGGTTGTGGGAATGGTAACAACAAAATTTGAGGGTTCAGTCACAGAGCTTTGGAAATCAAGAATACTTCTATGTGCCAATCTTAGTGTTGTTTATTCACTTGGCATGGAGAATTGAGTCTCATGTCTCTCCGTGAATTTTTCTTTCTTTCTTTCTTTCTTTCTTCCTTTCTTTCTTTTCTTTCTTTCTTTCTTTCTTTCTTTCTTTCTTTCTTTCTTTCTTCCTTCCTTCCTTCCTTCCTTCCTTCCTTCCTTCCTTCCTTCCTTTCTTTCTTCCTTCCTTCCTTTCTTTCCTTTCTTTCTTTCTTTCTTTCTTTCTTTCTTTCTTTCTTTCTTTCTTTCTTTCTTTCTTTCACGGGGCAGTGGTATTGGTTTGTTGTTGTAGGCACACAATAGTTGCGTTAGGAATAGCATTTTGAAAAAGCATCCACTCTCTAGAACTACATAATGGCTACTCCCTTGTCTGTGACTGAATTTTGGTATCTTTCACCATAAATTACCATCAATAATCAAAGAGGAGATCAATTTGCATCTTAAAATAAATGACTCACTGTGTACAGGAGCTTACATTATGCCCCATATCTCTTAAATACGTTAACCAGAGTAATTTCAGCAATATGTGGGTTTCCGGTATTATCTTCCCTTCCCTCATCACCACCAACTTATCCTTTATTTCACCTTACAAAGGATACTTTTGGGCTAACGTGCAGAGAGGAAAGATTTGAGAAACTCTCAATCTTTTGATTAATTCTCATACTGTGAGAACTCAGTGATGCTTGAAATATAGCTGGGGTAGAGGTGTGGTGGAGAGCAGGGCTGCCTTTCCTCATAGTAAATACAAGTGTGGTTACTCTGGGAATCAGGTTTTCACAGGACTTGAAGGACTTTAAACTGTTGGGCTGAGACCTCACTTTGTGCATTGTTAGCAGACAAGTTTCATGCCAGTGTCTCCTACATAAATACCAATTGAGTTTTGTTGAAATTGGCCACAAGTATATTTCATTCCATTATACATATAATAGAAACAATGAAAAATCTTTCTCCCTCTTAGGCTTTTCTATTGCTGATCTAAAATACCTGGGAAAAAGCCTATCTAAATCTAACCATCTAATCTAAGAAAAGATTGGTCTCTTTTACTAGTTTAATAAGGGCAGTTTCGGTGTTCACTGATGCTGAGCCACTATAATGATGTTAAAGGAGGGATGTGATATCAACAGGAAAATTGCACATATACATACACTTGCACACACACATATGAACGTATATAAATCTTAGCCACTATCTTCTGATATTTCCCATCTCTTTTTAAAGGATCCCTCTGTGAAATCAGATGGATAAATAGACAGATACAAATATATATCATGAGTGCTATATCTTCATATAAATACCATGTGTCAGTGATATGCGTGTATATGTGTAGTGTGTGTGTTTGCATGCATGTATGTGTATTTATTAATTCATGACTTTTGTGAACGAAACAATGACTTTCCCACCTTCAGCTATATTATTTATTTTTAATGTTTATTTTTGAGAGAGAGAGAGAGAGAAAGAGAGAGAGAGAGTGCTAGCAGGGGAGGGGCAGAGAGAGAGAGGGGGACCGAGGATCTGGTGGCTCTGTGCTGACAGCGGAGAA
Source organism: Prionailurus bengalensis (assembly GCF_016509475.1). NCBI lineage: Eukaryota > Metazoa > Chordata > Mammalia > Carnivora > Felidae > Prionailurus > Prionailurus bengalensis. Next base: position 21,757,408 of record NC_057359.1, read on the forward strand.
CTCACGAACCATGAGATCATGACCTGAGCTGAAGTCAGACATTTGGCCGACTGAGCCACCCAGGTGCCCCTCAGCGCTACTATTTTTAAGTAGCAACGTGTTTCACAGTAACAGAAAGACCATAAAGCTGAAAGAGAGGGAAAGAGTTGCTATTGTAATATTTGCAAACCTACGAATTGGTGTGTTTACCTTTTTGGTATATATCTTCTTTATGAAAACGTGTGCAAAGAGTTCAACTTTGGGCACACGCCTAAAATTATTTCTTCTTTATCAAGGATATGATTTGCATATTCCCCTCAGAGAAGCTCCTCAAAATGCAGGAGTAAATCCATGATATCACTTTGCATTGATGCCACTGAAACCCAGAATTGATGATTCTTTACAGGAACCAGAGGGAATGATTTCTTTTGATACCTTAGAGATTATTTGATGAAGAATTATTAAAACCAAACAGTTAGTTAAATTCCCCAGAGTGAACTTCAGCTCCCTTTGACTTGTGAACCTCTCCTCGAGCTCAGAAAATTCCTCTAATGTGGATAATTACACTGATGGCTGGCCTGAGAAAATAGGCCACTGAAATGGGCTTTGTGTGATTCTGTTAATTGCTGCTGTAGACAAGCAGCCTGGCCCTTTATTCATGCCTCGCAAACCTTTCATCAAATGAGTAGATTATTTCTAATGCATATTAGATAGGATGAACTCATCTTCCAAGAAGGGCATTAATATCTGGTGTCTTTTTTTTTTTTTTTTTCTTTCGCCTCACTGAAAGAACTCACTTTAAATGCAACTTCAGCGTTGGGTTGGTTTTGCTAGAGATGTGCCTTAACATTCTTAGCATTCTGCTGACAGCCAAAGAACAAAACAACTTATTGGTGTATGGGTTCTGATTTGATGCTGGTGTGGCTATATCACGTCAAATAAAAATAATTGTTAAGATGGCAGCATGTGTATTTTACCAAGGTCATTTTTTGTAAGTATTGGACATGTAGCTTCTGCTTTAAGATCTAGAGAAACACTAATGGTTAGAACAGCAGACTCTCAAGTCAGAGGTCAAGGTTGAAATCATAAAAAGAAAAAAATAAAATCGTATATTAAAGCTTGGGCACACATATTATACCACTTCCTGCTCTAGGGAAGACTGAACAGGCATGACAATGAAATGATCTTTCTCACTGAGAGGAAATATGACTCTCTTTGGAAGGTAGCGTGTGACTAACAAAACGTAACTGATGGCAATAAGAATGGTAGAGGTTGTAAGGTCTGCAGGTCCTAATGCTCTCGTGATTTTCTAAATAGAAGCCACAGGTTATTTTTGTGATCTGGACTTCTCATGATAAGACAGAGTTATACATTTCTTTGTTTGTTCACCTGTGTGCGTTTGACCCAGCGGTACACAAAGCAGCTGTCAGGAGCAGCCGGAATTAGATTCCTCTCTTCAGTCTACATAACGGTAGGCAGCTACCGAAGGTACACCAAGCAAGGAGAAAAAAATGACTGAGCTCTGTCCATGATAATTTATTAGAAATGTTAAATCCCCAAAACATCTACAGTCCCATTTACTTCTTTAAATTTTTACACCACAAGCTTTTCAGACATACAGAATTACTCATGTTTTTCTCCAAACTGGGATTTGGGGGAGAGGGTATAGAAAGACCTTGCACAAGGAGGGTCAAGGAGAAGAGGACCGGAGGAGAAAAGTAGCCAAGAAGAAACCTGGTGGCAAATTTTGGAGCCCTGATGCCAACAGAGGTAGGTTTCAAAGTCTTTTTAAGGCTGAAATTCTTGGGGCCCCTGGGTGGCTCAGTCAGTTGAGGGTTGGACTCTTGATTTTGGCTCAGGTCGTGATCCCAAGGGTCATGGGATAGAGCCCCACATTGGGCTCTACACTGAGCATGGAGCCTGTTTGGGATTCTCTCTCTCCCTCTCTCTCTGCCCCTCTCCCCTGCTCATACTCTCTAAATAAAACAAACAAACCAAAAAAAACCCCTCTGCAATTCTTGTTCAATAAGAAGAGATAGAGAAAAAGATAAGCTAAATTACATTACGTGAGCACATTTATATTAACATTAAGCGTGTGTGTGTGTGTGTGTGTGTTGTTTCTAACCATAGTGTTAAAGCACCAGTAATATAGGTAAACTTAGAGTTTGTGTGAGTTTATGTGCCATAGATGGATGAAAACATTTCTCATAACATCAGAGTTACAAAGAACATCAGAGTTCATGTACATTGAAGCAGAAATATTTGGAAACAGAAAGATTTCATTTATACAGTTTGCAACACAATTGCTATATCATGTGCTTATCAAAATGATTATTCTAAGAATAAACTTTTGTGTATTTGTTTTTTATTTTTTATTTATTTATTTATTTATTTTTAAGTTTTTTTTTCAACGTTTATTTATTTTTGGGACAGAGAGAGACAGAGCATGAACGGGGGAGGGGCAGAGAGAGAGGGAGACACAGAATCGGAAGCAGGCTCCAGGCTCTGAGCCATCAGCCCAGAACCTGACGCGGGGCTTGAACTCACGGACTGCGAGATCGTGACCTGGCTGAAGTCGGATGCTTAACCGACTGTGCCACCCAGGCGCCCCTGTATATTTGTTTTTTAAAAAGTGGGGAAATATGATCTTTGTAGGTCTGTTTTATTTTAGAAATTTACCAGAAATAAAAAGACCTTGTTGATTTCCTGAAAAGAAGTGACTGATTTTCCTACTTCACAGCCAATCCACAATGAAGATTTTAGGGCAGAGGCTGAAAAGTCTCCATAACTGCAGATGGCTTGGTGAGGAGGAGCTTAAAAGTCAGAGTTGTAAGATACACAGAGAAAGATTGAATTCGATGATGCCATTCAGTGGAACCCCTCAAAATTTTCAGGGACTTAAGAGTCTCAGTTTGGGTGGCATTATTTCCTAGGGGATAAGTGGCAGTAAGATTTGTGGACTGGCTGTTATACTCAGACTTGCCAATGACTGTTGCTCTGCCTTCTGTCTCGGTCAACTGCAGTCAAGAACATTTTGTCTGCAGCTTCATAACCTTGAGCCTTAACTTGGAAAAACTGAAGCAAGATGATAATACTTGCCTAAGTTGTGCAATCTAAAAAGGTAACATAAATTGTTTTAAAACTCATTGTAAAACTCAGTGGAATAGAATAGACGGCCCAGGAATAGGCTCAAATACAAATGGAGTTTATGAAAATCAGTAAAAAGGTAGTCCTTGAAATCAGTAGGGTAAGTTGAATTGTTCGCAAGGCATTGTTGGAACTAGACAGACACTCCTCCGTAGAATGGAAGGTGGATCAATGCCTCACTCTTTGCAACAAGAAACATTCTAGCTAGGTAAAAAATGTGAAGGTAAGAAATAAAAGCAGAATGTACTAGAAAAAAACATGGGAGATTATTAAAAGACAGGGTGGGCCTTTATCACATTACATAATACATAAAATCTAAAAACCTTCAAAGAATTGGAGATTAGGGGCGCCTGGGTGGCTCAGCTGGTTAAGCGTCCGACTCTTGGTTTTGGCTCAGGTTGTAATCTCATGGTTCATGAGTTCAAGCTCCACATTGGGCTCCGTGCTGACAGCATGGGGCCTGAAAGGGATTCTTTTTCTCTCCCCCCCCCTCTGCCTCTCTCCTGCCCTCACTGCCCCCCCCCCTCTCTCTCTCTCCCTCTGTCTCTCTTTCTCTCTGTCTCTCTCAAAATAAATAAACTTAAAAAAAGAATTACAAATTAAGAGAAATGCACATAATGTGCCCAACATCTATTAGTAGATTAAAAGGTCTACATTCTAGATTCAATCAGCCTGACAAGTGAAGAGGCCACAGGTGTAGAATATGTTACATTTAAATACCACTTAAAAATGAAAGTTGGGTTGCTGCAGGCTACAATGTCCATGCGTGTGTTTGTACATTTATTTGTGGATAATGTATAGAGTTTGTGTATTTATGTGTAAACATAGTTGTATATTATATATATTGTATAATTATATACAATATACGTAAATGTATATGTGTATATTTCAATCACTCTTCATCCACTTCAGCTTCTAAGGGGGTCAAGTGTGCTCACTAATTCAGCATAAATTTATTGGAAAGTTTCTATGTGCCAGACAGTGTTTTAGGTGCTGGAATACACAGCACTAAACAAAACCCCAACCCTTATGGTCCTTTTATTCTGATGATAATAAACCACTTTTCCTGAGAGGTGCTGTAACTTCACAACATAGGTTGGCCTCCCTTCCTTTAGTGTCCCTCCTTAGTATTGTCAGAACTAACGAAAGACAGTTTTATATATATGCGTGAATTGTTCCTTATTTTTATTCCACCTCAGCACAGCTCTGGTTCATGCCCACTGCCCACCATGGCATTGCCATCATGCCCTATCTCTAAGAAAGGATATCTATGCCAGGACTGTCGTCTGATGCTTTCAAAGAGAACTTTGAGATAACTGTCTCATTTTGGATTCCTCCAAAAGATCCAAGAGAAGAATATGGATACAGGGAGTTTATTTGGGCACCGATCTCAGAAAGCATAATAAGAAAGTGCTGAAGTGAAACAGGCAAAGGGAGGCAAGTCACTAACAGGTACCTTAAAGGGCTGCATGCATCATTGTACATGAAATGAATGTGCATGAGTATATGTTACAGCTAGATACTGTGATGAGTGGGCAACAGGGGTGCACTGCCCCTGAAAATCCTCTGAAACTGGGTGAAATGTACCTTAGAGTTACCCAACTGAGGGCAAGAAAGGTAATGACCTCTAAGAGAGCGATGCATCTTCTGCAGGGGGCCATCCATGGCCACAGAAGACTTTGGAGTTGGGCTGTGGGAAATGGGCGGGTCATCCACAGAGCAGAGCAGCAAAGCCTCGCTGCTGCCTGTGACCATGCTGAAGAGCAATGACGTTCTCTTTCCAGTCCTCTGTGTCCTGTCCTCCATTATCTCTTGAATACCAAAGCAGTGTAGTTCGGTTCTTGTGCCCCAGAGAACCTTAGATGAGAACAAGGCTGTCTCTCCTTAGGACCAGAGAAGAAGGGACCTTGGGTGGCTCAGTCATTTGAGCACCTGACTCTCCGTTTTGGTTCAGGTCATGATCCCAGAGTCATGGGACCAAGCCCCATGTTGGGTTCCATGCTGAGCATGAAGCCTGCTTGGAGTTCTCTCTCTCTCTCTCTCTCTCTCTCTCTCTCTCTCTGCCCCTCTTCCCCATGCACATGCTATCCCTCTCTCTCTCTCTCTCTCTCTCTCTCTCTCTCTTTCTCTCTCTCTCTCTCTCTCAAATAAAAAAAATTAAATTAAATTTAAATTTAAAAAAGGATCCAGAGAAGAATTCCCTGGGGCTGGACATAGGAAATGGCACCATGCTCCTAAACCCCCATTACAGTTTCTTTCCATCCCTCTAATGTGAAAAACAAATAGATGTCAGCCAAAAAACAATAATAATAATAAAAAGGAAAGCTTAGTTATTATATTTCTTGTGCTTCCACTGCTGTTTCACAAATATATCTGGACGGCATGTTTGAGTACAAGTTTAGGATAGAAATTGGACCTCGGTGTAATGTGAGTGTGTGTGTGTGTTTGTGTGTGTACATGTGAAAGGCAAAAATTATATAGAAGGTGAATAACACCCTATTCTGTCTTACCATTAAAAACTGAGAAAGAACACCAAACTGTAATCCATAACAGATACCATTTCTCCAAAACTTAATGCACTGTAAATGATTTCTTTCTTGGGAGAATTTTTTATACTGAGTAGAGTTTAAAAATGAGAACTTTAGCTGTTGGCTTCTGCATAATGGTTTGACTTAAGCCCCCATTTAATTTATGATCTTCACTGAAATTTTTGGATTTCTGCTTTCTAAAAGATGCAGCACGAATAGCTTTCTGGAATTTTTAGTATAATTTTTCTGGACACTTACATGTACTCTAGCTCTCAACTCACAGTGAAAAATGATCTCAGAAAAAGAGAGCTATTAGCCAGAAGATCAGGCTTGCCAATTGCTCACCAGCCATCCAAGAGTATCGAAAATCTAGAGTGCTCAAGACTTCCTTGCAGGCGGATCCCAGGCATGAAAAAGGGGAAAAGATGTCTCCTGGGACCGGAGGAACGAGGAGTTTGTAGGTCAGTGGGATTCCAGTCTGTGCATTTGGCTTCTGGGCCCTCATTGGCATTCCTATGGTCTCAAAGAGGGAATGCATTTCTTGTTCTCTAAGAAAAGCAACCCCAAAAGGAGCAGCTGAACATACTCCACAAAAAAAGGAATCTGCAGCCATTCAATATTATTGGAGCATTTCATTTGTCTCTCTTTGGAAAGCAATTAACCCAGCAGACACTCAGAATTTCCATCTGAGGTAGAGCGTGTTGTTAAAAATGACATCTCTGTGACCCTGAATTCAGAATGTGTGTCAGAGGCAGAGATGCCAACTGATTGTCATTCCCAGAGAGAGAAATGTGTAGTAAAAGAGTGAGTGGGCTTCAAAATTAGACCTATCTGAAAGCTTTGGAGGTGAATCAGGAGAGTGTAAGTTTTGTTTTGGAGAATGAAAACCATTATTCAAACCAAAAATAAGATACTTCCATTGACTGACAGTGACAATATACAGTCAGAGTGCGTAATATGGTAAGATATAAAGTCAGAGTTTATAATTTTGGGTAATGGATTCAATTAAAGACTGTGAATCCTTACAATTCAAGTTAATTTCCCTGATGGTCAGCTTCACCTCTTTTTGGTATACAAATATAAATTGTATTGTGGCCTTTATCTCTCATTCTAATTGTTTATGTGATTGTCCATCTCAATTGCTACAGAGATTTGCATGTTCCCTATGTGTCTTATCTCCAACCATTCTTCTCTGTCTCACCATCCTGCAGGTGAGTTGCTATAAAATAAAGTCCTTGACTGAACCAGTTTTCCCACTTTTGCTCATGATGTTTTCTCTAACTAGAATAAACTTCCCTCTGTATCAAATAGTTTTTTCCTATTTTATCTCAGCTTAAATATCACCTTCTCAGAGGCTTCTCTAATCAACCAATAGCTTATCCCCCCATTTGATGTTTCCACACGCCTATTTGTTGTACTTCCCAGCATTGCATTTATACACATTTACTCATACATTTTTGTATGTACTTGTTTATTGTCAGTCCCCTCAAGTATGTTGCCTGCTCCTGGAGAGCAGGATCCATGCTTAACTCATCTTGCACCATTGAGTCCCACTCAGTGTCAGGTGTATGCTCAACCATTAAAAAAAAATAAATCAGTGGCTAACTGATTTAAACTTTCATATAACTTGTGTTCTCAGAGTCCTGTTGCTCTCAGCTCTAGACTGTGGTCACAGTGTCCTCAGTCCCTTACGTGTAGCTGTTACTTCATAAATCAGCATTGGCGCCAAACCCTGCACATATATATTTGTCATCAGCCCAGATTCTGCTAATGGAAGAAATAAGAAAACAGGTGCCAGGAAGAAACCTGGCTATTTGAAACTTCCTGGATCATGATACTGACAAGATACAAGAGCAGAAGGCAGAAGGAAGAGTCACAAAAGAAAAATTTGTGCATAGACGGTAGTGGTCCAGAGAACTGGATCCCTGGCTGACCTTGAAATCCTGTCATGTTGCTTTGTGTCTCTGTCCGTGCTTCCTATTTGCCCCTTGGATCCTTCTCATGAGTTCTATTTCTGGCTGTTCTTCCCTGCTCACCCAGAGGCCTGTTGAACTCTGGACTTGTTATTGATCCTCACCTTTTAAAGATGAATTATTCTAAGTTTTCTGACCTCAATATCCAGATCGCCTTGACGAGCAGTTTGTGTTTATATGTTTTAAAAAAACTGTCTCCTTTAATATTGTTTATGAGTATTTTTTCTCTTGATCCTGACACAATTTTGTTAGCTTTCAATTACTTATGCATCACATTAGGAATTTATTATATGTGATGTGCTTTAAGTGTGTCAAAATGAGGGTGAATGGAAATTCCTTCTCATTTTAAGAAGTGTATAATATTCTGGAATCAGTATTTTAATAAAAGAAAGGTAGATGTAGATAGAATGATGGTATGATGTATAGACAGAAAAATTGATAGCCTATACAAAGATAACCCAATAGATAGATTAATAGATGTATAGTTATATAGACACAAAATTCAGAAAGAAAGAAAGAAAAAGAAAAAAGACAGAGAACGCAAGGAAGGAAGGAAGGAAGGAAAGAATGAAAGAGAAAGAAAGAGAAAGAAAAGAAAAAAAAAAGAGAAAGAAAACCCATGATATATGAATGGTACCAACCAACCAAGTGTTAAAGGGTTTTATTGGGAAGGAATAAATATTCCATTTATTGGAAAATGAGAGATCACCTGGAAAAAAATAGAAGTTTGTTCCTGGTCTTTCAGGATGATTTGTTAATCCATTCTGTGTGGGATTAAATCATTTAAGCATGAGGAAGCTGTGAAATCGGTCCTAAATGCAAAGGGCACCACATCCAAAATGTATAAATATCTTCTTTCTATGAGGCTGTCTTGAATGAAGGGGAATAATGAGAACTTTGGCTGACTGAAGAAGTCAGCAGACTGAACTCTACCTAGTAGGTAACAGCGGTGAGAGGTGGAGAGGATCACACTGAATACTTTTAAGTAAGAGTGTGCCACTAAGTTGTGCTTTTGGCATAATAATCTGAAAGAGATGTACCTAAACTATGTTTTAAGAGAGGACAGAAATTGTGAAGAAAGAACTGGTGGGTCTCGGCAACTAGAACAGAAAAAAGACAAAGTCTCACTTATGGAATATTGGGATGATGATAAACTTATTGTCAAAATAGACAAGTCAGAAGAGAAGAGGGTCTTCAGTGTAGACAACAAGTTTGATTCTAGTCTGCTGAATTTGAAGCCAGTTATCTGTCTTAGAAGTAACATTTCATCAGCATCAGGAGAGAGGTTATACTTATAGGTGCAAAGATGCAAAAACACGAGGTAGAGGATAGAATCATAGGGAAGGAAGACTTTTTACAGAGGACCCAGATTAACAAAAAGAATCAACAAGAATTCTTAAAGGTGTGGGAAGGTCAAGAGAGATGGGAACAAAGATTAGATGTTTGAACTTGTTGATTCAAAGTCACTTATGTTCTTGAGGAAGCCATTTCAGTAGAATGATGGTGGTTGAAATTGCAGAATAAGGAGGCAGTTGGAAGAGAGGGGATGATGATAATTGGAGGCAGAGGGCATTGAATACTTTCTCAACATTTGTAATAAGTGGTAAGATGCATACAGGATGAACAAGGTTCAGTAAGGATATTAGTAGGATCTTTGTTGCTGTCCTGGGCCTTTATGTATGTATGGCTAGGAAAATGATCTATACCTATATTCTTTAAAAAGTTTTTAATGTTTATTTATTTTTGAGAGAGAGTGACACAGAGCATGAGTGGGGGAGGGTTAGAGAGAAGAGACACACACAGAGAATCCAAAGCAGGATCCAGTCTCTGAGCTGTCAGCACAGAGCCGGACGTGAGGCTCAGACCCACAAACCATGAGATCATGACCTGAGCCGAAGTCATCACTCAACCGACTGAGCCACCCAGGTGCCCCTAGACATCTATTCTTTTAAAGAATCTAGTACTATTCCAGGGATCAAGTCAATAAATAGGTGGGTTAGTTGACATTAATATTGGCCCAATTCTAATTGAGTATATATGAATTTATTGATAGACTTAGGTTAAAGGCTATTGAGACAATCTCAGAAAGATTTCCCTAAGAGAGATTTCTGAGCAAAGAGTATGGTTCACATAGTAACTCTGCTATTACATAGCACATTTTTCATTTACAGGTTGCTAGGTCTCAGGTTCTTTACCTATAAAACAGGGGAAATGGCATCCGACCTATATTACTGAAGTGAGGATTAGATGTATTAGTGCATCTTGAAAGCATTTTGTAAATGGCAGAATATTGTAACAATTACTAATAATAAAATAGTGGTGAGGAAATATAAGGCTAGACATGGAATTTTCTTTTTAGGAGTAATTTTTGAACTCCAAATATTTCCCAGTTGCATTTACTCAGTATTTATAGACCACTCAAATCATGCTCAGTGCAATGTAGGACACAGAGGTCAACCTAGCTTCTACCCAGTGGATTTACAATCTGCCATGATGCTAGCCAAGTTTTGTAATTTTATGCTCAATTAACATCTGGTTAGAACTTGTTCGGTTAACAAAGTGCTTGCCTCTGAAGATAAATCATGGGACTCTTTCGCTACAGCTTGGAATCTTTCTGATTTGGGATGCTTTCTGAACATAAAGACATTCTTTTCCATCCTACTTTGCATCATCCAACTGGGTTCCTACTGTGAAGTGTCATTACGATGGCAGCTCCCACTGAGAGAAACACCAGTCCCACTAACTGAATGGGGTGATTGAAGCAAACAGTCATTTTTGATCACTGCTTTGAAAATGTGCCTTTTACAAATTCTGTGAGTGTATCTTCGTGTAATTAATACTTGTTTAACCACAATGAGTTTTTAAACAAAATTCGCCTTCAAAGATTGTTTGCCTGCAAGTATCCAAAAAAACTTAGAAAAAAAAAACCCAAAAACCTGTCATCATCTACTCAGAACATGCCTCCCCAATGCTAACACGCAGCTCACTTTAGTGAAAATTAGGAAAGCAAGACAGGCAAATATTCTTCGTCATTCTGTAATTCAAAAACAATTGACTGCTTTAAATACCTTTTAATTCGGTTATGATGACATTCAGGAAATCACATGTCTACTGTTTTTTTAAAACAACACACAGTGGGGCGCCTGGGTGGCGCAGTCGGTTAAGCGTCAGACTTCAGCCAGGTCACGATCTCGCGGTCCGTGAGTTCGAGCCCCGCGTCGGGCTCTGGGCTGATGGCTCGGAGCCTGGAACCTGTTTCCTATTCTGTGTCTCCCTCTCTCTCTGCCCCTCCCCCGTTCATGCTGTGTCTCTCTCTGTCCCAAAAATAAATAAAAAACGTTGAAAAAAAATTAAAAAAAAAAAAAACAACACACAGTTGGAATTGGTGTAAGAACTTGTGATGCTTTGTTTCAGTGACTGCACACGCAGTCTCCTTGATCGTGAAAGGTATAGGGAGATTTGACAATCAGATGTAAAGAGATAGAACAATTTTTAAGGTCCAATAAATTCTCTTTGATCATAATAACGTCCAGAATTATTTTTTGTTCAAAACTTGGACTAAGGGAGGAAATTGGTTAATGAAATGTGAAGTGTATCAGACAATGTAGATCTGATTGGTAATTCTGTTAACCTTGCCTTCTAAAAGAAGCGATGCTGCTAATTTAAGGAGACATTCCTTTTTTGAACTATCCTTTTTTCTTTATTAGCATTGACAACATTTGTTCTTCCTGGTTCTTTTTGTTCATGGAAGTATCATGGGATTCATTACTGAGGCATGTTCTGCCTTCAGTATTAGCTGTTATGGCCGATCTTTTCTTTTTGTGAGAATATTATTCAGTGTAACCTATGATGAGAGTCCTTCCTTTTTTGATATTACTTTAGGGATTTCTTCCATGAAATGATCTTCTTATCATAATGGATGTTTTGTTCTTTTTGATGGCCCATAACCTCTGCATTTTTTATTTATCATGTTTTTGATTATTCCTTAAAAACTAGAAAAATGTCAAGAAGTGGGCAATTGTAGCACAGGTTTTGGATATATTCCCTCTTCCATTCTTTTTATATTGCTTTATAACTCAATGGAATTTTCCATGCTAATGGATGCAACCTTTTAGAAAGCATTAATAAAAATAACCATGAAACACCTGCACTTAGGACATCAAGCTTATGGTTTTCATATTTCTCTGTGTTCCGCTTTTGGGAATGTCTCAGGTTAGTCATATAAGAGGCAAGTATTGCCAATCAAATTGTGTTATTTGCTCCCAAATATGTGTATTTTTCCATGTATCTATTGCCTGTCTCCATATGGAGTACAATAAGAAGAAGCGAGAAAGGGTGGTAAAAATAGGATTTGGTGTTATCATGACCAGATGGAAAGGGGCAGGGACCTGGTCTACTATGCAAGTACACTTGTCTTCACTTTGTCACTGTGTTCAGCACTTACATGTGGCAAAGCAAAGACAAGGTCATCTCGATTCACTGTTAATTAAATGTTTTGGCTGGAAACCATTTCTCCATATGGTAGAATACACCAGCTTGAAGTCAGCGCTTCAAATTTGGCCACATAAAACAGCTGCCCACAAACATATGTAGTGACTCACTAGCAGTCTCAAAGAATTTCAATTTAATGCGGAAGATATTTGGCTCTTCTGAAGCATGTAGATAACCTCAAATATACATCTGCCCACACTATAGCAGATGTAAAACTCAGAGGAACACTGGAAAAATGGAAAAATGAAAATGTACCCGGTATAGGTCATGGAATGTATTTGGTTCAAATTCAGAAATAGGTAAGTGATGTCAAGGCAATACATTTGGTAGCCCTGGATTGCAAATATATGACTCACAAGCCGTATTTTTTAAAGTTTGATCTTCAATTGCTGTAGTCAAATCCATGAATAAAAACAGTCCCTTTCAAGAGATATCACTTAGGGATATAAAAAAAATTATTAAAACTTCCAGAAAGCTAGAGGATGATACATGAATCACAAATCACACTAATTCTCCCCACCTTCTTTTGGGTTGAGAAGTAAAGGCTGATCCATTTTAATGACTGAGTAAAACACCTAAGGATTGATGAAAGACCATTAATTTGCAGCTGTTTAAAGTTTATTTGTGTGTGGTAAGCGCTGGATTCATAGCCTCTGCTTCTGCCCTTTTACCAAATAATACAGTTCAACAAGGTCACCTGACCTTCTCTCTTCGTGTGTATGTACCTTAGAAACATAAGCTTTATTAACCGCCAACATGGGCCTTAATAGACCCTGGTATTTACACACAAGAGTCCACCCGAACAGTGTTTCAGTTGGGCTTTCCTTTCCCCTCCCAGATAGAAAGGACCATCCTAAACTAATCCCTAGCACTTTTAGAGTGCTGCTTTATTGGGCTTATCCAGTATGCACATCTATCTCATTATTTCTATTCTCTGCAATTGGTTTTGAAGTCCTAGATTGTCTATTCACAATTTATGAATCTATTGTCTAATTGTCTGCCTCTGCTCAGTTCAACCTTGTTGTAAAGGGTCGTGTGTGCTTACCAACAGGACAACTTTTTTCTTTGATGATAAAGTTGAACAGTGAAAGAATTATCTTCCTCTTAAAATTGCCTAGCAGCCATTACTTAAAATATGTCTGACTGGGTACGTTTTCAAAAATGGGGAGTCATTTTCTGCTAAAGTCTCCATTCATGATCTCTCTTTTTCAAAAACAAACAAAATAGGAAACCCTTGACAACATCTTTATGAAAGCCACTAAACCATAAGAACACTAAATCATACTTTAATCCTGTTGAAGGAAATTTGTGCTAAAATTACCTTGAGAGGACATGTTTTTAAAGAATATACATGGTATAAAAGTATAAAGCAACCAGCTTTGGGATGATTTGGACTGTCAGCCTGCAGTCACTTGGGCAACATAGGCATTACATTTTTGACATTTAGTTATCCCCACTTGCAAAACAGAAATCACAGTTACTATCATATAATTAGCTTTACATTGTCAACATTGTTCAGAACATTTCAAAGAATTTTGGTAAAACAGAGAACACAGGCTATCTCCATAGCTTATTTAAGCCTTTTCCTATAAGCTTTTATTATGTTACAAAAAAAAAAAAATACTAGTACTATGTAAAGTTTTTCCAATTAGCTGGTCCTATCATCTTATTATTAAAATATGTAATTCAGAAATATTTCTACATCAAGGATTGATTATAGTCGTTTTAAATAGAAGTTATTAAAGTGGTTATACTGATTCACCTACTAGCATGGTTATCAATAAAACATTTTAGCTATTAATTTTATCAGAGAATTGACAAATATGGAATGCATGTAAATCAAATATATACTTAGTAACTCATTTGCAGTTTAACTTAAATATGATTGAATAACATTGGCAGCATTAACAGGCTTGGGCAGAAATACATTTTTAGAGCTACCCTAAAACATAAGAATCTAGTTTCTGATATGTTTCTAATTTATTATTTAAATTGAATTTTCCACCCTTGAGCTAATTCATTTATGGCTTATTTTGGAACATTTTGCTCAGTGCAACCTTTTAAAAAGGAATGTTTATTATGCTTTCCTTTTTTTCTTTGCCAGAGATGAATATTTTAAAAGTTAGAATATGAAATGTTATATAATTTGATGAGAACATTGAGCCAAATTCAAAAAGGGAATATAACAGATATATAGATTTCTCATCTAGTTTTAATAAATAAACCCTTTTATTATTTTGTTGTTCACTGACAGCATAATGCAATTGATGTTTTTATCATGATTCATATTGAAGATCTACCTAAATAATTCACAGGTGATTATGATCAAGCCTATGTATCTACTCTTAAATTTTAACCAAGGTATTTTACTCAAATCTCTTTTTTAGAACATTTTCTTAACACAAATATGGTATTTTTCAACGTTTCCAGGTTGATAGCTCTGTTGAATGAAAGCCTCTGTTGATTCACAGATGAGCCATGCTATGGGGTACAACAACGCATAATTACCAAATTTCTGTACTCAGGGAGGTGTGTTTGCTTCTCCACACATGCAATGTTGGCAAATTCCCTCACAGCCGCTGGGGGTTACATAGCTGTAAAGAGAAAACTGACTCATTACAATATTGCACACAACAGTTGCTCTGTTAGCTCCCAGGGTCAGGAACAAAGGGCAGGACATTGGAAACAGGAGCCCTAGGCTGGTTAGCACCTTGTACATGACAACTAAATTTCTCATGCCACTGTTTTGGGCTCCTTGCAGATTTCCATCTAGAGGTAAAATGTAAACACTGCAATAAACAACAGTTTTCAGATGGTCAGCCTACTGTGAGAGAGTAAATGTTTTCCAGCAAAATACTAAAACTAAGAATTAATCCCCTCCTCTAACTGCAATTGCTATTTATTTTATAATACATCAACAACAAGAAACATCTTATTCATTGTAAACAAAGCATTCTAATTAAATTTTCATGAGGCAAGCACAGTAATACAGTAATATCTGGTAGAATCCAATATCTACTAGAGACACTGAAAGACCCTCTGAATTATAGAAATAGGACCCCATTCCAAACTTTCAGTTTCAAGTGACTCAACCCTCATGTATTAAAGGCCTACTATGGACAATGCACTGTGCTTTGTGACATAATCTCTGAGGACTCAGGAAGTAATGGATTAATTTAAGTAAAAAAAAAAATCTAGATTAGATTGTAGAGCAAGATAGTTCAGTGAGTGGTACAATGCATTTATATATTTATCTATGGGATTATTCCGCATATATCTATTTGTAATTGCACAGAATGGAAAATTCCCAGTGAGACAGTTTGGGACCGGCTAAGCTACCTTTGTGATCTGCCTTACGAGAGATGAGTTTCAACAGTCATTTCTATGTAGTTAGTAAACATACATTTTGGGAGAGTCATTCTATACCATTCATTAGGCTGTGAGTACTTTTTGTTTCTGTGCCTGAAATAGGTCTGTGTGACAGACTATTTAAACAGAACATTGAGTGGTAAACTACCCTCACCTCTGGCATGATGACAACATAAGATGACCTTTATCCAAATTCACTGAGCAGTACATCTAAGATTTGCATGTTGTACTGCATATTAAATTTCACTGAAAAGATAAAAAAGGACGATAAACAAATATTGAATTCTAGTTAATGACATGCATGCTGAAGTATTTGGGAGGTGATACGCCAATGTCTGAAACTTACTTTGAAGTGCATTAAAAAAAACAAGATGGATGGCTAGAGGGATACAGGAATGACACAGCAAGTATACTAACATGTTAGTTGTGAAATCTAGGTGATGTGGATTCACTGTACATTTCTTCAGTTTTCTTTTTGTTTGATAATTCTCATAATAAAACATTGCTAATGAGATACCTTTATAAATATTTTGTGTACTCTATCTCAGTGGCTGGATCTGGCTAGGGCCTAAGAAAAAATATTTTGCAAAAGACCTCCATTGAATCATATGTAAGGTTAGGTTTTGGAACCATGGTCCAGACATACATTTCAACTTTAATCATTTTTAATCATTTTTAATCTTAATGCCAAATTTTAGTATTGCATAATACTAATACATCTCATTCTTGTATTTACTACTTTCCCATAATCCAAAACATCAATACTATAACAGAATAAACCCTCATAATTCCTTCTTCCTATACTCAATGAAATGATATTTATATCTTCATACATTAGGATGCTTCCCTAGGTAACTATTTTACTACATGAAGTACTCTCCAAATATATCCCCAAGAAGTTTTATTAAAATACGAGAAAGTAGATATACTTTTTCCTTTTTGATTTGCTTTAGGAGCTAAACAAAATATTATTGAAAAGGTTATTTTATTTTTTACTTTTTTAAACATTTTGTTTTTAAGTAATCTCTATCCAAGGTGGGGCTTAAACCCACAACCTCGAGATCAAGACTCACAAGTTCTATCAACTGAGCCACCCAGGCACCCCTTAAATGTTGTTTTAAAAGTCAATTTGCTAGACAAAGTTTGTGTTTCCCAGAAGAAATGTTGGTAAGACTTTCAACTTTTTTTAATTTAATAAATTCTTTTGGATCAAAATTTGGCTTCCTCTAAGTCATGACTCTCAACCTTATATCCATCTTCAAATAAAAATAATCAAAAGTCAATATAGGAGAGGGGCACCTGGGTGGCTCAGTTGGGTAAGCGTCCGACTTTGGCTCAGGTCATGAGCTCAAGGTTCTTGGGTTTAAGCTCTGCATTGGGGCCTGGAGCCTGCTTTGGATTCTGTGTGTGTGTGTGTGTGTCTCTCTCTCTCTCTCTGCCCCTCCCCCATTCATGCTCTGCCTCTCTCTGAAAAATAAATAGACATTAAATATATATATATATACGTGTATATATATATATATACGTGTGTGTGTGTGTATATATATATATATATATATATATATGAGAATCATAAAACATTTCAGAGAAACAAAAAACAAACTTCTAATCCTAATGGCCAAACCTGGAGCACAAGGGGAACAGGGAGACCTTTGACAGGGTCAGGCTGATGGAGAGAGGGTTAGTGGGGCTCCAGGTGAGCCTTTCTTGCCTCAGTCCTAGAGTTGCCTAGAGTGGACACTGGTGCTCCCTTTCTCCCTGAGGTGTTCTGAAGAAGCCAGAGTCACATAGGCTGCACAACCTCTGTGAATGCTCCCCTCTGAAGAACATTCAGGGGGTGATTTAATAACGAAACTAAGGATTTTTAAGGATATGTAAAAGGTCAGTATATTGTTAAAGGGTGCAAATATTTACCATTAAAAAAATTGTTTTTATTGTAACTCAGGTGCACAATTTGTTACTTTTCAACTTGAACCCCATCTTTTTGGGTTTCTATGAAGGCTTCTACATAGGCATGATGGATTAAACCACTGGCTATTGGTGATTGATTCAACCTTCTGTCCCTCTTCTCTCTCAATCTCTGCTCCACACCCCCCCTCCCCCCCACCACACACACACCTCTCTCTCTCTCTCTCTCTCTCAGTCTGAGAGTGGGACTAAAAGTCCCAACCAAATCACATTGTTGATTCTCCTGGCACCCAGCCTCTATCCTTAGGTGTGGCCCCACAGTTGCCTTAAAAGACCGTCTTGTAGCTCTCAGCACTTAAGAAATTCCAAGAAATTCCAAGGGTTTTAGGAGTTCTGTGCCAGAAATAAATAAATAAATAAATAAATAAATAAATAAATAAATAAAATATATAAATATATATAATATATAATATAATATATATAATATATATAATTATATATAATATAATATAATATATATATAAGTATATATATAAAAGATAGATATATCTTCATGTATATCTTCATATATATATACATATATATCTATATATCTTACTATAAATCACATATATATTATAGTGATTTATATCACTATAAATCACAATATCAGTATCCTTTCAAGAAATGTTTTAATCACATGCATATGGATGATGTTTTCTTTTTTTCTTTTTTTCTTTTTTTAATGCTTATTTATTTTGGGAGAGAGAGAGAGCAGGAGCATGAATTGGGGAGGGGCAGAGAGAGGAAAAGAGAGAATCCCAAAGAGGCTCTTGCTGTCAGCGCTGAGCCCAAGGCAGGGCTGGATCTCACAGCACGGAGCCCAACGTGGGGCTCGATCTTACAACCATCAGATCATGATCTGAGCTGAAGTCAAGAGTTGAACACTTAAGACACTGAGCCACCCAGGCGCCCCTACATAGATTTTTGTAGTTACAGGTTTGTTTTTTTTTTATCAGTTTATAATTTCATAGCATTGTAGAAAAAGAACATTGTATGATGTTGAACCTTTGAAATTTATTTTGATGCTTTTTCTGAGAATTACTCTATTAATGACTTTTGTAAATGTAACACGGATGCTATAAACCAAGTGTATTTTCTCTGAAGTATAGTCATTCTCTCTCTCTGAGATTGTGTATGTGAGTAAATATATATGAAATATTATTATAAAACTTTTCTTGTTCTTTATAACAGTTTTGTTGTTTTTCTGCTTTCATGTACATTCTGCTAATGTAAAACTCTGCTTGTTGTATTTGAGTTTATTATGTCCCGTATATCTTTTTCCATCTTGTCAATCTCTCTTCGATTTAAATTTCTCTCTTGTTGACAACTTATTCCTGAATTTTGGTTTTTATCTAATGTGAGACTCTTCTTTATTTGATGAGTTAAATTGTCATTACTTTTATGTTAGAGATTATTTCCACTATCTTGTATCATGCATTCTATTTAATGTAATTCTTTCTCTCAGTTTATTATTCATACTTAATATGATGATATACTTCACTTTTCTTTTAAGTGATAGTGCAACTATGAAATTGTGGGGTCAAAGATCTTTTTATTTATTGTCAGCAGTATGCAACTAATTTTCTATGCCTTTTTCATTTACTGCAGTCTTTTGGTATGTCCAATATTTTTGCTCCCTAGATGCTTTCAGAGTTTTTTACTTTTATTTGACATTATTTTAAATTTTACTAAATTCTGTGGGGTGTGTGTGTGTGTGTGTGTGTGTGTGTGTGTGTGTTAACCTGTCCTATTTGGTATTTTATGAACTCTTTCTTTTTTAAGTTTATTTATTTATTTTGAGAGAGAGAGAGGGAGAAAGAGAGAGAGAGAGAGAGAGAGAGAGAGAGAGAGAGAGAGAACGAGAGAACACACAAGCAGGGGATGGGCAGAGAGAGAGGGAGACAGAGAATCCCAAGCAGGCTCCACACTGTCAACACAGAGCCCCACACGGGGCTCAAACTCACGAACTTTGAGATCAAAACCTGAGCCAAAATCAAGAGTCAGATGCTTAACCAACTAAGCCACCCACACGCCCCATATGAACTCTTTCAGTTGGAGGTCTTATGACTTTAATTCTGAAAAATTATCTGACATCATTTTTCAAATATTCTTAAACTTCCAAAATTGTATTTCCTTCTTCTGCTCCTCTGGAAGGTTTTTAAAATATGTATAAAAATATGTACTTCATTCCTATGTATCTTTTATTTTTCACTCAATATTTCCATCTCTTTATCCCAGATGAGTTTGGAAGAATTTTTTGACATATCAGTCAATAGCGCATTTTCTAGCTGGAAACATTCTTCTAGTCAATACCTTCACTGAGTTCTTTATTTCAACAATTACACATATTTTTCATATCTAGTAGTTCTACTTTGTTCTTTAAAAAAAATTACAACTGCTTTCTGTTTTGTTTTATATTTCCACCCTTTATCTTTGTAAAAGCAATTACTATGCTTAAGTGATGTTATTATTCTGTCTGGTCCATTAATTCTGCTTTCTCTGGTGTAGATTACTCAGTTGTTATTTCTTTCACAATGCTTGGGTCTCATAGATGTTTATTTTACAGATATACACTATGCATACACAGAAGCTCATGTACCCTTGGGATTTTTCATTTCACAAGTTATTTTTATTTTAATCTTCAGTCATTATCAATTATTATCAGTTATGATTACCTTGGCTGGTGTTATGTATTTGGGGCCAAGCAAAAGCCCTGGGTCCTTACCTGTAAGTGAAGTTAGGGAGCAAATTTGAGGGTGCATCTAAGGGAGTGTAGTTTATGATGTTGTACTCTTGGCTGCTTGCTATACACTGTTCACTTTACCCACCTTATGACCCAAATATATTTTCCTCTAAGAAATGAAGTTTGTGGAAGGAGGTTTGAGAAGATAATGGGGCATCAATAGCCTGGTCTCTATTATATTTTTTCATCCCAGCTAGTTTTTAATATTCTTCTGGAATGAATATTGTTTTCAAATAATTCTGGATGGCTTTGCTGTTTCTTGACCTATGTGAACAGGTTAGGCAGTTCTTATCCCAAGGTCAAATAAGGAAGGAAAAAGGAGACAGCTAGAATAATTTCTCTCAGAAAGTCCCTGCTTATGGTGTCTTGCTGTCTTTCTTTCTAATGTTGACAATATCCTCTACCTAGAGACCCAACTGTCTGTATCTCTGTGAATGTTTTCTACTAGACTTTGTATTTCTGATTAAAAAAAGAAAATCAACCTCTCTTTTGCGTTTGTTCATAGCCAGAGTTGACCCCAAAATCCAGAAATCACGTGTGAAATTCAGGGATTTAAAAATTTCCTTTTGCTTACCTCCCATTATCAATTTTCCTGTTTTTGTTTTTGTTTTTAGAAATACACTAAAAAGCCAAGATTATATTGAATCTTAAATAAATCTTAAATCTTAAAACAAGATTTAAAAAAAATAATTGGTCTTCTAAAGGTCAATTGTAATTAAATTTGGAAGTAGAAATAGTGGAAATTCAATTGCCATCACTAGGACCAAGGAGACAAGGGAGGAGGGAAATTACTGGAGCCCAGTGAGAATTGGAACATGGAACCACCAAGGAAGAAACTACCATCGTGAAGGGATATAGCTTCTGTCAGAGCGTCTGCACTGAATTGGGGAGGGAGGGAGAAACGATGCACCTGTACTCTCCCCTTCCACATTCCTGTCTCCTGCCAGTCCCAACTCTTGTGAACCCAAATAGAAACCAAGATGCTAAAGGAGTCTAGAAAAAAGTCCACAGAGGCAACTTTTCAGAGTTCAGGACAGGTCAGAGAAAGTTGAGAAATAGATGTGGGAAGAGGATAAATTTAGTATTAACAGCCTTCTAACCTCTCTGCACTTACATTCCACCATCGCTGCTTTGCACCTTTCAAAATAAACTGCTGCAATGGAGAATTCTGGTATCTTTGTCATAGATGCTGTCCTCCCCCTTGTCTCCTTGGAAAATGAATTTTGGTCCTATAACACCTCACTCTATCAGCAGCACCTCTTTGAAAATCTACCTAATCCCATTCCTGAGTTCACTGATCTCACACATTTGCTACTTACTTTCATTACAACCATTTTCACCTTTTGCCTTAATTAAGTATTGACTTTCTATTCTTCCTCTCATCTCCTACAGAACATCCTTTGTTATCCTTATATCCCTGGGGCCTCCCATTATTACTGGCAAATGATGAGTGCCCAGAAAATTTTCTGATAGATGAATAAAAGAGAGAACAAGTGGATTTGAGAGAGTATCACCACCACAAGAAAAGGAATGCATGGGTAAGTGGATCACAAGCACACAGGAGCTTGAAAAATACGTACTAGTATATAAGTGAGGACAACTTAGAAAACTTAAAGTTAAGAATGAAACTCAGAATTGGTCCAAAACTTAAGTGAAAACAGAATTCAGGAAAACAAAAAAAATAAACACAAAAAATCCAAAACATACACTTAAAAAATATGCCATCCAAATAAAATAAAGTTCACAAGCATTCCCTGCAATTGGCAAGAAAAAAAAAATCTAATTTAGAAATGGCTTTTCTTAAGGTGCTGAGAAAAGGATTTTAAAATCAATTCATTTGGTTCTTTGATTTCAGCAAAATCAAATATTTTCTAAATGAAGGGTAGAGTGAGGTTGGCACCATTTCAAAAATTTGTACCCATATTTTGTCTTAGCAGCCAAACAAAGTTTACATTTAAGCTTGGTATTTGTCTATAGTTAATAAGAAGGAAAGAACATATGCTGTTGTTTAAGAGCTCTGGTGAATAATTTTCCCTTATTTCTAAAAACATAACTGATATTTAAAGACTGACCCACTCATCTAAAGTTTAGATAACTCAAGGCAGATTTTAGAAGTATTTCTTCACACTCAAGATTATTATATATGAAAGAACATATGTCCATTGAAAATTCATAGTACTCATTTTACTAAAATTCATTTTATATAGTGCAGCCAAGACAGTACAACACTTTGCTACTTTGATAGTAGTTCATTTAAATACTTACTGGTTTCTACACAGGAAAGAGAGAGGGGAGGAGAGAAAGAACAAAGAGGGAAAGAAAGACAGTGACAGAAAGAATGAGTTTTAATAGGTCTTATTATTTATTCAGCTATGGTAAGGCCAACAACTAAGACTACTGCCATTGAAAAGATAGTTTGTTGCTCATGAATCCCAGGAGGAGGGGGCAAGCCACACCACTGGAGAGCCACACAGGGAAGCACTGGGTAGGTGAGGAGGCAGAGCAAGGGGGAAACTATGGGCCTTCACTGCGGTTTCTTTGGGAAGGAACAGTTGAGGCAGGGTAAACAGGGTTAGGATTGGCTAGTTTGAATACTTTCAGTGTCCTCTGGGGCACAGGGACTGTTCATGGTTGTCTGGTACCTGGTCCAAGGATGATAAGGGAAAGTAGATAGTGGACCTGGGAATATTGAGAGCCTGATAGAAGACTCTGTTGGAGGTATAGGCCAAGGATTGGTTGGTTTGCATTTGAAAGGCATGCTCTAGATGAGTTGTTTATTGTCTCTAGGAATTGGTTAACCCTGCAATCAGCTGACTCCTTCCAGAGTCAGTGAGGCCCCAGAATGTCACAGCATCAAAATACAGAAAATAAACACTGTTATATAAGAAGGAAGGAAGGAAAGAAAGAAGGAATCAAGGAAAGAAGGAAGGAAGGAAGGAATTTTTGTTTCATAATATACTCAGTGTGTAGAATATGAGAAACCATAAAGTGATATCCAAGTTGGAGAAAGATATCTGACATTCTTTTTCACTTTGTTCCTATAAATAGCAATGGTGTGTGGAATTTAGAGCTCTGACTTTGGATTCAAAAGGAACTGGGTGAAACTTCTGGCATTTAACACTAACCATGTGATCTTTCTGTGAGCCTTATATTCCTGTAATGTAAAGATAAAAGTACCTTCTTTAAAGGATTTTAAGATTTAAAGGTAATAACGTGTACACAGTGTAGTAAATAAATAAAATAAAACTAGCTGCTTTTCTTTTTTTAATATTTGTTTATGTTTTGGAAGAGTGCAAGCGGCGTAGGGGCATAGAGCGAGAGACAGAGGATCTGAAGTGAGCTTTGTGCTGACAGGCTGATAGTAATGAGCCTGATGTGGGGCTCGAACTCACCAACCATGAGATCATGACCTGAGCCTAAGTTGAACTGAGCCACCCAGGTGCCCCTAGCTGCTTTCCTTTAATTAGTATTGCCTAAATACTCACTTGAATGCCCACCTGATATAGATGATGAGATCATGTGTTAGCTTTCCAAGTGAAGCTACATTATTACACATCGAAGAAAAGAGTGGTATGTGTCTTATGTTGCACCTAAAAATGTTTCAGTACATCTTATTTATAAAGGAAGGAAGGGAGGGAGGAGGGAGGGATGGAGGAAGGGAGGAAATTTTGTGAAGAATGAATGAAGAGCAAATGAGTAAACATTTCTTTTAGAATTCTGATGAAAGACTAACAAAAATGTATACTTTTTCATCCGTAAATATTTAATAAATTTGTTCCCAGATAAAAATAATAGTAAGTAATCTAAAATAGAATGTTTTGGCATAGAAAACCTCAAATGCTATTATATTTGTAATTTAAAGTACAAGATTCTCTGAGCCATGAATTCATAGAAATTGATTTGCAAACTTCAATTAATGACCTTGGTTATTTGTCAATAAGAAGAGAGGGAGAGGTTATGTGAGTGCAAGTAAATTAACCTTTCATTCCATACTCTACTGACTTCTTCCACACTGACAAGTAATCAAGATTGTTTGACAGAAACAGCAAGTTGTTTAGCTTCTCAGCTCTCCTGCCACTAAAATATGATGTCAGATAATTTGTTCCTGTTTAGTTCTAGCTTGATTACTTCTGGTTCCTTGAGATTTGAATTGATGAAGTTTTACTTTAGTTACATGGCAGTGTTAATAAATGCTGTCATGTTTATTAATGAGATGCCAAAATTGTATTGTTATATTTAGAGGACAGAGTCAAGTTCATGTAACTTAAAGTAGTTGAATGTGATAAAAGGTTAATTAGACTTCATGACCTGTTTAGAATATGTCTTAGGTCTCAATATCAAGATAACTTCCATTGCAAAATACCAAAACCCAGAATTAATTTATACGTTAACTATATAATAGTCTGTCATTTAAATAGTAAATAATTCTAACAGCTCCTGGAGAAATTATCTGGATTTAAAAACAAAAATTAACAAACATAAACAAAAAAACAAAGCAAAGCAAAAGATCTACCAAGGTTAGCCATGGTGATATTTCCCTCTATTGAACTGTTAACATATTATACAAACATTTTACCCACGCTATAGTCCCAAGATTTCAAATTGTTTCTATTGAAGAAAGAATCCTTGAACTGTCTACAAATTACTTAAAATGCATACCATAGGAATTTAAAATGCAATGGAAGAGCAGAATATGTGCTGCAGAAAATTTCTCATTCATCATTACTCATTCTTGACTGGAGACAAAAAGATTATTATCCTGAAAGACGAGGCAGAACACCATCTAATAACTAATGAACATTTTCAGAGGTAAGAATAAATCTACACAACTGAAGTTTTGGCGATATTGAAATTATAAAATAAATTTTTTTCATCAAATGAAAGATATCACTGAGAACATTAAGATTATTTATTTATTAAAATTTATTTATTTTGAGAGAGAGAGAAAGAGAGAGAGAGAGAGAGAGAGAGAGAGTGAGTACAAGTGGGGGAGGGCCAGAGAGATAGGGGGAAAGAGAGAATCCCAAGCAGACTCTGCAATGATAGTGCAGAGCCTGATGTGGGGCTCGAACTCACATACTACGAGATCATGACCTGAGCTGAAACTGAGAGTTTAGAAGCTTAACCAACTGAGCCACCAAGTGCCCCTTCATTTTTCAGGCAAACAAAACTCAGGATAAATCCACACCTAGACATATCGGGGTGGAATTTTTCAAACTTCTGTGACACTAAAAATAGCCAGTGGGCTTCTAGTTTTTTTTCTTTTACTTTATTTTTTATTTTTTTTAATTTACATCCAAATTAGTTACCATATAGTGAAACAATGATTTCAGGAGTAGATTCCTTAATGCCCCTTACCCATTTAGCCCATCCCCCTTCTCACAATCCCTCCAGCAACCCTTAGTTTATTCTCCATATTTATGAGTCTCTTCTGTTTTGTGCCCCTCCCTGTTTTATATTATTTTTGTTTCCCTTCCCTTCTGTTCATCTGTTTTGTCTCTTAAAGTCCTCATATGAGTGAAGTCATATGATTTTTGTCTTTCTCTGACTAATTTTACTTAGCATAATACCCTCTAGTTCCATCCACGTAGTTGTAAATGGCAAGATTTCATTCTTTTTGATTGCCGAGTAATACTCCATTGTGTGTGTGTGTGTGTGTGTGTGTGTGTGTGTGTGTGTGTGTGTGTATACCACATTTTCTTTCTCCATTCATCCATCGATGGACATTTGGGCTCTTTCCATACTTTGGCTACTGTTGATAGTGCTTCTAGTTTTTAAAAAATATTAAATTAGTTTTGAAAAAGCAGATTTGGAAACAAAATGAAAACACAACATTCAAGAGGGAAATTTATGCATAGCTTATAGTAGTAATTATATCCCAAACTTTCTTACCTTTATGGGATATAGAAAAATGACTTTAAAAAGGGGTACAAAAATTTTATTGAATAGAAGACATTGTGGGCTTCCTAATGTTACCTTCCTGACTTGATAGTCATATTTAGGAGAATAATCACCTACTTCAAAATAATATTAAGTCTATGAAAACTTCTATGAATAAGAGATTTCTGTCATGTAATTGAGCACTCTCCTTTTACTGAAATTTCCACAATAATAGTGTAGATTTTTGAGTATCGTCTGAATTTCTCCTTGAGTGAGATTTGGTGGTTTAGTCCTTTAAAAAATTTGTTTATTTCATTTAGGTTGTTGAATTTATGGCCCTAGATTGCTGATAATATTCCTCTGTCCTTTAATGTCCTTTAATATCTCTAGGGTCTGTAGTGATGTCTCTTCATTTATTCTTGATATTTGTAATTTGTATTTTCTCTCTTTTTCTTGGGCAGTCTGGTGAGAAATGTATCAATTTTATTGAACTTTTCACAGAGCCAACCTTCTGTTTGATTGCTTCTCTTTTTTCTGTTCTCAATTTCATTGATTTCTACTTTTATTTTTATTATCTTTTCTTCTCTTTGCTTTTGGTAATTTGTCCTTCTGTATTTAGTTTTTTTTTAAGGAGGAAGCTTAAATTATTCATTTGAGATATATTCTCTTTCCTACTGTAATCATGAAATGTTGTAAACTTCCCTCTAAGAACTGCTTTAGCTGTATCATCAAATTTAATTTAATTCATTTAATTTAATTCAAAATATTTTAATTCACTTTAATTTAATTCAAAATATTTTCTGACTTCCCTTGTGATTTTTGAAACAATGATTATTAAGAAATACGGTGTTAATTTTTTAAGTAAATAGAGATTTTCTAGATATCTTTCTATAATTTTATTTCTAGTTTAATTCCATGATAGCCACCCCACAGAAAGAAGAGAGACCCCTTCCAATTTGTGGGCTGGATGCTGAGGCTGATGATGCCACACACACCAAAAGAATTTGGAAGAAAATTTATCATTCTCAAAAGGAATTCATGGAAGAGTAGGTCACATGCAGTTTGGTTCATAATGGCAAGAATTTGGGGGGGCGTGTTGTGGTGTGATTACTTGGTTTTGACTCTAGGTAGGGTGTGGATCTGGGGTGAGGGTTTCTTCATGTCCCAGGTTTATGTACTTTGAACTTTCTATGGGCACCAAGGGGACTGACTGATTTTCTTTATTAGTTTGCCCAAATAAAGGGCAAAAGGGGAAGGGAAGGTATGTGGCTTGAAAGGTGTCAGTCATCAAAGACCAAAAATAGAGTCAGATATCTATTATAATTCACGCCAATGTTTGATTGATGATGGAAATGTATTGTGTCTCATTCAATTGAATTTGAATTTGTTTAAGCATAATTTTGGAAGCCATATGCCTATGTGGCAAACTACAATGAAAACAAGGAGCCCTTGGATAGACATGTGTATCCAAACATCTTAGGCAGTTGTTAAGAGCCAAGAAAAAAATGTTAGTAGGTGTCTGGAGTATTTACTCACAAAATTGAGTGGTATTATTAACAAACTTACTTTGTTTTATTTTGGGGGTTATTTGACCATCTTTTCCCATAATGCCTATCCACATGTAGCCAGAGGTACTTTAAGGGCTCAGATACCCTCTCTGGCTGGAAGTAGATAGGCTAAGGCTTGGCAATTATCAGCAACTGAGGTCACTAGGAAGCACTGCCCCTTACTGAGGGCATCCAAAGGATTGGCAGTTTGTCACATGTGTTTAGAGGGGATTTTGGATATTTCCTGGTTAGTATTAATGATATGCATTTTCTGCTGGATTATGGGTCCCTAGGGCAGTGTCAGTGACCCCCAAGACTGTAGGTAGGGCAGGCATAATATGCAGGATTATAGTTGTTTTGTATCTACTAAGGTTGAAAAAAAGTAGAGAACTGAGAAGCCAAATTGGTTGTTATATTGTTCAGTTCCTCTATATCCTAATTGATTTTCTGTGTATTTCTTGATTACTGAGAAGGATGTTGAAGTCTTCAACAATAATTGTGGCTTTCTCTCCTCCTTTTTTCCAGTTTTAGAAATTTTTGCTCTATGTATTTTAAAGTCCTGGTGTTATATGTGTGCATATTTAGAGTGGTTATGCCTTTCTGATGAGTTGAAACTGTTATCATTATGTAATACTCTTCTCTATTCATAGTAATATTTATTATCAAAGTCTACTTTGATGTTATATTGGGGTGTGTGTGTGTGTGTGTGTGTGTGTGTGTGTGTGTGCGTGTAATTATTTTCTGAGGTCTGGGAACTGTGGTTAGTATTTTGATTAATTTTGGAAAATTCACAACCGTCATGTCTTCAAATAATTTTATCTATCCCCTCTATCACTTCTTTTGCAATTCTAGTAACATGGGTATTAGAACAGTGTATATTGTTCTTCAGCTCTTACATACTGTGGTTTTTTCCACTTGTTTTTACTCTTTATGTTTTATTTATTTGTTTATTTTTTAACATTTATTTATTATTGAGAGATAAAGAGAGACAGTACATGAGCATGGGAGGGGCAGAGAGAGAGGGAGACACAGAATCCTGAGCCATCAGCACAGAGCCTCACAAACTGTGAGATCATGACCTGAGCTGAAGTTGGATGCTTAACTGACAGAGCCACCCAGTCATCCCATACTCTTTGTGTTTTAATGCAGATGATTTCTATTGACATATTTTCAAATTCACTAATTATTTCCTTGACTTTGTGAAACATAGTAATGAGTCTACTGGATGGCATTATTCATGTTTGCTGCTATGAGTTCCATTTCAATTATTTTTATTCCATTCTATCATATTATTTTTAGATCTCCTAACATATTAATCATAGATATTTTAAATTCCTTGTCCAATAGTTCAAACATTGGGATCAGATCTGAGTCTGGTTTTATATATTGCTTTGTCTCTTGACTTGTGTTTAATTTTTTCCCTTGATTCTTTGTAATATTTGATAGAAAGTTGAACATTTGTTGGAAGACAGTAGAAACTGAAATAATTAGTACTTATGGCTAGAAAAGGGCATATCTTTTAAATTTAAAATAATTTTTTAATGTTTATTTGTTTTTGAGAAAGAGAGAGTGCAATCAGGGGAGGGGCAGAGAGAGGGGGAGACACAGAATCTGAAGCAGGTTCCAGAGCCTCCCCTCAACCCCCCCACCCCCCCCCCCCCACCATGGGGCTCAAACTCACGGACCACAAGATTATGACCTGAGCAGAAGTTGACCACTCAACCAACTCACCCATTCATTTTTTTAAACTGTGAGTTAATCTAGTTAAGATTTGAGTTAGTTTTGGGTTTTGTTGTTGCAATAGTTACCCAACTGCACCCCAGTTTTGCTGTCTCTCAGAGATTACCTACCTCCTTGCTCTCGATAATTTTCCAATTAGTAGCTTACATGGTGTACATGTACCACAGCCAAACAAGTGTTTACTTCCTTTCTTTCCCTGCAGACTTTCCTCTTCCCTTGGGTTTCAAGTTAATTGCTTGTACAACCCCACCTTTCTCATGGTTTCAGTAGACATTTCAAATTTTCAGATTATTAAACTTTTTTATTATAATGGTAGGAATGTTTCTCTTTCAACATTTTAAGAAGGAGTCAAAAGTTAAACATGTTTTTAAAAATTGATATATTTCCTAAATGATAACAAACTTACTGTATTTTTTGAAATACAATCTGAATAGTATTAAGACCTTCTAAATGACAAGTCTTGAGTCTAGAATTTATTTATTTATTATTTTTTTACATGTTTATTTATCGAGAGAGAGAGAGAGAAAGAGAAGGAGCATGAGCAGAGGAGGGGCAGAGAGAGAGGGAGACAGGATCAGAGGTGGGCTCCACACTGACAGCAGAGAGCCCAGTGCCGGGCTTCAACTCACGAACCTAGAGATCATGACCTGAGCCCAAGTCAGATGCTTAACTGACTGAGCCACCCAGGTGCCCTGAGTCTAGAATTTATATCATGATTCTGGGTACTGTTCAACTCCACAAGAAGTTCTTTTTCTTTTTTTTTTTTGAGTTTTTTTTTTCTTTTTGAGTATAGTTGACACACCACATTGCATTAGTTTCAGGTGTACAACATAGTGATTCAACAAGCTTATACTTATGCTATGCTTACCGCAAGTGTAGCTACCATTGGTCACCATACAATGCTATTACAATATCATTGACTATATTCCCTATGCTGTGCCTTCTTACTCCATAGCTGGAAGCTTGTATCTCCCACTCCATTTCACCCATTTTGCTTATCCCTCCACCCCTCTGGCAACCATAAGTTTATTCTATTTATAAGTCTGATTCTGCTTTTTGTTTATTCATTCATTTGATGGTTTTCTTTTTTTTAGATTCCACATATGAGTGAAATCATATGTTATTTATCTTTTTCAGTCTAAGGAAGATAAAAAGGATGAGATTGTGTCACGTATGACAACATGGATGGACCTAGAGAGTATTATGCCAAGAGAATGTTTCCTTAATGATTCTTTTTTTCAGAATTGATTTGGTACATTGAAAGAAGACAAAGAATTTCCTACCAGAATTTTATTTTAATTTAACAAATAGTGAGACTATATTCTGTGAGTGGCTCTGTGATAGTTGGCAATTCTGGTAATGAGTTGATATTTAATTATTTTCTAAACATAATAGAGACTTAAGCTATAAATGTATTTATTTTCTTATCTTCATAGAGAAACACCAGTACAGAATAAGTGGTTTACCAAAGGATTTATGGTCATCTAAATACTTTGGTAAGATGGACGTCAGTGAGAAAGTTTATATTTTTCAGGTTACATGTGGGGATCTCTTCTGCCAGCCGCAACTTTGAGATCCACAATCATGTCTTTCTATATCAACTCCTTCAATGTCAAACACATATGACACACAGTGGTAGGACCTTGAACCCATGTACATGCTAGACAGAATCATTCCTCTAGTCCAAGTTAGAACTGGCATTTGACCCAACTGAACCAATCTTTGTCTCAGTCCCTGATATTTGGAATTGGATTGCTGGGATTCTCCTCAGTTGATATGTGACTCGGGATCTGGGAGCATATGTATCATATCTCTTAGAAGAAATAGGTAAGGTGGTTGGTTTATTAACAGACACCATTGTTTTCTTAAGTTCATTTAAAAGGAAATTTTTTGATGCTTTTAGAAAGCAGAAGGGATATTTTACTAATGTGTTAATGTTCTTTGTCATAGCAGTCGAGGATTATAAATCAATGCTGCAAGAGTAAACTATGAGACAATGTGTATGAAAAGAAAAAGAAATAGATTTTAACTGATGAAATCCTAAGAGGTTATTAAAAATGAGAGAGAGAGAAGTAGAAAGGGGGGAAAACCCTTTAAAAGAAAATGTAATAGATAACACAGAGGGCTATTATTGTCCCAATCCTATTTGTCTAGCATCTTAAACCTCTTGATGGGCACATCTACTCTTAAAGCTCTCTGGAAAAAACACTGGGATTATTTAAGTCTCTTCTTACTCCATTCACCTCTTCACATTTTAGAGGCTATAACAATTGGCCATGATTGAAATCTTTCTAGGCTATGTGAACAATAACCAAATACAATGACAATGTACATAATGGGCATAAAAGAAACATCATTGTTAAGTTTTCATGTGATTTGAATTGAGATGTTAATTCTAATCATCTGCTTTTATAAAAGGTTTGTTTGGATCATTTTTGTCTGTTTTTTCTTCTCCCAGTGAATGTTGTTTTCTTTTCATTACTGTGCATGTTTTATGAGTTGTGATTTATTTGTGTGTGTTGGATTTGATTTATTTTTGTGGTACTCCACAGTTTTTTAAAATCTGATTATAAAATGAGATTCAGGAATATAAAATTTGTGCCCTGCATTGTCAGTTCTCCCACCAATCTTTGATGACCTTGACCAAACAGAGGTCTAATGGTATTCATTTATGTTCTGCTAGCACATATAATTTGGTACCACTGTTTTATTCCAGAGGCAGAATAATTCTCATTCTTTATTATGTATGTCATATTTTGTAGTTTCTATTCCTCAGCATCAACATATACGAAAATGACTTGTTTGAGGCAATTAAAGGACAAAAACACTCCAGCTTTCTGAAATTATTTATGTACAGATAAGGAGATAAAAGACAAATATGGCAGCCAAGGAACATTACTTGTTTTTAAAGATCCAATGTTACTTTTTGTACCTTTAACCGATTTAGTTATCCTTCTAGACAGCAATAAAGAATGACTTACAAGAAAGGGGGGAATAACATATACAGTATCAAGTCCTCTTGGTAAATTCATCAAAGATTAGGAGAGGGCAGTCTCAGGAAAATTTGCATGTGAGCAGAAAGTTCCGTTAGATGGACAGTCATATATGTGTTTGTGTAAAGCATGTGTGTATATGGATCATTCATCCATGGGAAGACTAGAATAGGAAAGGTCTGTTTCCAGATCTGTTTCTCAGATCTGTTTCAAGAAAACAGACTCCTCCAGAAATCTATGTCTGTGGTGAGTGTCAAGATTTGTGAGCCAAGGTTCTTAGTGGCTCTAATTTTCTAATTTCAGAAGAAGAGGCTGCAGAACTAGGAGAGAATCCAGTTTCAGTCAGTACATACTGCGAGAAAACAGAATAGAGAAAACCAGTGAGAATTCACATGGAAACACACACATATACACACTTCTCTTTCTACATATATTTCCAGCTGTCCTCTACATTTCTAGCTTAGAAATGAGGACCAAAACCAGAAAAGACATTAGAAGAAAGGAAAACTATAGACTAGTAGCTCTCATGGATATAAATGAAAAAATCCTCAACAAAAGGTTAACCATGTAAATCTATCAATGTATAAAATAATTATATGCTTATGACCAAGTGGGATTTATTCCAGGTAGGCCAGGCTGACTCAACATTTGAAAATCAAGTCATTCAATTTTTCACATCAAGTTGAAGAAACAGCATTTGTCTTGTCAATAGATGCAGAAAAAGTATTTTGCGAAATTCAAAATCCATTCAAGATAAAGAGTCTCAACAAACTTGGAATAGAAGGGAGCTTCCTAAATTTGACAAAGAAAACATACAAAAAACCTAATCTAACAGCATACTTAATGGTGAAAAACCAGATGCTTTGTCCTAAAGATCTGAAATGATGCAAAGAAATTCCCTCTCAACACTGCCTTTCAACAGTCTGTTAAAAATCCTAGCTAATTCATTTAGACAAGAAAAGGAAATAAAGGTATATGGGTTGAGAAGGAACAAATACAATGGTCTTTTTTAAATAAACAATGTGACTGTCTGTGTATAAATACCAAAGAATCAACAAAAACTTCTGGAACTACTAAGCATTTATAGAAGTTTACATGATACAAGGTTAGTATAGAAAAGTCAATTACTTATACCAGCAATGAACAATTCGAATTTGAAATTTAAAAACATGATCTCATTTACATTAGGACCAAAAATTATGAAATAATTAGATACAAAGCTAACAAAATACGCAAGGAACTATACAGAAAAAAGTTACAAAACTCTGATGAAAGAAACCAAAGAAGATCTAAATAAGTAGAGAGACAGCCTATATTTATGAATAGGAATATTCAATATTGTTAACTTATCAATTCTTTCAAACTTGATCTGTAGATTCAATACAATCCCACTTAAAATTTCAGGAAGTTCTTTTGTGGATATTAATAAACTGATTCTAAAGTTCATATGGAAAATCAAAGGACTCAGAGTGGACAACACAATGCTAATGAAGAAGAACGAAGTCAGAGGACTGACACCAACCAACTTCAAGGGTTAATGTAAAGCTACAATAATTAATATAGTGTGGTATTAGTGAAAGAATAGACAAATGGATCAGTGAAACAGAATAGAGAGGATAGGGTGACTTTTAGGGTAGTAGAACTCTTCTGTATGAAACTGTAATGGTGGATGCATGACATTATGCAATTTGCAAAACCCATGAAACTGTACAAAGGTGAACCTTAATGTAAACCATGCACTTTAAGAACTGAAATAATGGATTTATATTATGAATTAACTGTAACAAACATGTCATATTAATGGACTACATTAATAATAGAGGAAATTGTGATCGGGGGCATATGGAAACTCTGTTTTTTGTTCTGTAACTTTAACACTTCTTAAAAATGCAGCCTATTAATTTAAAAAAATATGAGGGCATAAACCCGCGATGTGGTTATTATTCTTTTTATTTTTTGAATTTTTATTCAAATTGTAGTTATTAAAATATAGTGTAATATTGGTTTCAGGAGTAGTGATTCATCACAGATATAACACCCAGTGCTCAATAGGACAATGCCCTCCCTAATACCCATCACAAATTTAGCCCATCCCCAGCCCACCTGCCTGCCATCAAGTCTCAGTTTGTTAAGGGTCTCTTATGGTTTCTCTCTCTCTCTCTCTCTCTCTCTCTCTCTCTCTCTCTCTCTCCCTTTCCCCCTGGGGGTTGTTCTTAATAATTTCCTCTCCATGTTCACTCTCCATTCAATCAGTTCAAAGATCCAATATCCAAAGTTACTTTCAAATTCATTTGCTTTTTTTTTTTTTTAACTCTGTGGCCATTTTCTACCCAGATCATCATTAGCTCTATATGGATTTTACAGTATCTTCCAAGCTGGTCTCACTGGCCTCCTATATTACAGTCTTCCAACTCATTCTTCACAATGTTGGCAGAGTAGTATTTCTTTAATACAAAACATATCATGTCATTACACTGCCTAAAACTCTTCACTGGATTTCTGTTTCCAACCTTCTTTCCAGGTCTTATAAGAACTTTTATTATCTAGATTGTTTACCTTTCAGTTACCTTCTCTGACTGCACTCTTTCTTGTCTTCTAGACTTGACTTATACCGAACGTTGCATAGTGCTACCAGTGCTATGCTCTGTGCCATCTTCAGTCTTAATATCTGATCATCCCACTGCTTGAGTACTTTCCTTGCCATTTTTTTTTTACCTCGTTTATATTTTATCCTTTGGAATTTAGCTGAGATATTACACCATCTAAGAATCTTTCTACTCTCCACAAACTGAGCTTAATATCCCTCCTGAGGGATATTAAGGAAACTTCAATGTTTCCTTGATGTGATATGCAAACTTCTTGCTGTCTTCTCAGTATCTCCATTTGACCATTACCTCTGTACAGAGTCACATCTACATTTTGTATTGAGGTTATCCCCAAATCTGTAGTATAACAAGCTCTCCCTTTACATATTTGTAAAATGAAAACTACTTGGAATTTGCCCAAAATAATGTCTCACAGTTGAATTCATGTCATTAATAAAAATATAGCCCATATATTTATATATATATATATTCATATATATGTATTCATATATATTTGTGTATATATATGTTAATTGGATGAGTCTAATAGAAGAAAAGAAATAAGGGCTAAAAGAATAGGATCAAGGATTATAATATTAAATTCTTATGATTTTCCAGGACACTCCTAATATCTCGATTGTATTGAGATACAACTCACATTCTATATAATTCACTCATTTAGATTATAAAATTCAGTGGTTTCTTTTTAGTATATTCAAAGTTGTGCAACCATCACTGCAATCAATTGTAGAACATCTGCACAACTGCTCTTTAGCCTTACTCCTCAATCTCTCACGTCCCCAAACCCTAGGCAACCATTAACCTACTTTCTGTCTTTATAGATATAGGTATCTTGGACATTTCCTATAAATGGAATCATAAAATAAAATATGTAGTCCTTTGTGCCTGGCTTCTTTTACTTGGCATAAGGTTCGCAAGGTTTCTACATGCTGTTTAAGTAACTTTTGACAGTTTTAGCTCTGCATCTTGAAAGTTTTCCACAACAGAGCTACCAAAAACATATTCAAATCTAACCTAATCCATTATTTGAAACAATTTTAAGTATCGTTATTGACGTTCATCCTGTTGGCCAATGGTACATTTTACCATATATATTTTACATGAGAAAATTTAAGGTTTGTTGCCAGTTATGAAGGACTTTATTCTTTAGGCTAGCCTGTCATTTGGGGCTTTGTAAAGTACATTATATGCTATAAATAGGATGCACATTTTTCTTCACTGGAGTTTAATTCAGTGTACCATGGAATAGAATAATATCAAATAGGTTGTGTTGAGTCTGTAAATATATCTATAGTTACTGAAACTGACTATTTAAATGTATGTGTCAGGAATATTATTTGACTGAATCTTACTCCCTTATAGAAAGAGTTCAGCATGCTTCTGAAAACATAAAGGCTTCCTTTGTTTGACACAATTTGGTATTATCTTCTTCCAACAGTTTGTGATGAAAACATAGGGAATGGTTTTAAAATATTGATGAAATACACATTTATAGTTTAGAGCACTTGTGAACAGTTGATTTACTGCTAATAAAAAAAATATTAACAGCCCAGTTTGCTTTATTATGTGTGCAGTAAGGTAGCTAATGTTCTTTTCCTTCCTTTTGTAGAAATGGTAAATGAAGATTTGCATTCAGGGTAGAGCTTCCTCTTGGGGAAGCAATAGAAGCCTAGACTGACATTCCCTAAGCCCCAAACCTTGTTAAAAGTGGTTTCAGTCCTGGGGACCTAATGCACTGATTGCTTCCCTAGAAGGAGTCTCATTGCTTGCTCCATTCGGTCCTATTACGGAAGGTCTAATTACATCTATTATGCTGTTCAGTTTCATAGAAGGTTGGGGAAGGAAATTAGGGGTATTAGGGAATGGGATTAGGGGAGTGTAAGACACACACACACACGCACACCACATTGTGGGTTTTGAGAAATGAACTGGTGACCAAACTGGAGTATTTGTGAGATCATACCTAAACTATCAAGTGTGTTACTGTAACAAGACAAAATGGAGATAGTTCCAATTCTATATGATTGCTCAGGCAACAGGGAACCAATTACACTGTCAAAATCTGAGATACTGAAGCTTAAAAGCCCCAGAGGACTTTTTTGCAACTTTTTTTTTTTTTTTGTCATCAGTAAAACGGCAAGTAACACTTTTTTTTTTATCTTGTTGTAAAGTGTCACTTACGTTCTGAACTCCCCCAAATCTTTCTGAGCACATTTCTTGCCTGCATAGTGCAAACAGTATACGCTTATGCTATGCTTTTGTGTAGCCTAGATGAAGACTATTATCATGGCCTAATAGAGCTCGAAATGGAAAGAGAGAGGGGGTGGAAGGGAGGCTCATTATTTTTTAAATGGCTTCACTTTTCCCATAGGAATCCTATAGATCCCACTTAGCAGAAGCTCATTCTAGCACTGATTAAGTGGGAAATACACAGAATCTCAAAAGGTCAGACCTATAATCAGCTGTCCTCAGGGGTTGATATGGAAAACTTCTTAATCCAACTTGAATTTATTGCCATCTTGTAACACAGTGTGAAAGAAGATATGACATTAAGAAGAGAGATGCATATCGTTTGTGTTTATACATATATATGTACAATTCAGCCATGTGTGCATGCATGTGTGTATAATGGAAGATTGCCCACCCAAACTCACAGGAACGTGGTTTACCTGAATTGTTTGACTTCTTAGGCAGGCTTCCCTATAGTGATTTTACTTTGTTTATGTTACTGATTTGTTTTTATATTGCTAGAGACTTTGGAATTACAGCAAATTAAGTTTACATGGAAATGGCTTTGTATTTGTAAGAAACAATTCAAAAATTATAGACTCTAAAGGTGTATGACTAAAAAAAAAGTATGTAAAAGAAACAGGATAACAGAAAAAAGAACAAATATAATTCTTAATGTGTCTCCAAACTGTGTGCAAGCCTGTGATAAACACTTCTTTGTGGGAAGAATATACTTGTGGAACTGGATGGCTTAAGCTGGACAAAGCTTGGTTTCTTGTCTCTTGAAATACATTTTTACTTACTTTAGTGAAGAATTATTAGTCAATATTTCATTAAAAAATGACTTTGGTCCAAGGCTGAAGGATTTTTGCTCATCACACCTTAAAATGGCATCTCTATTTATGTCCACACATAAATTTGTAGTCATTTCTATCACCTTTATGCTGAGAGCAGCACCCAAATACAAAATGTTAAATCAGTCATGAACCTTTGTGCTTGCTTATCTGTGTGGAAGAAAATAGATTGTTCTTCTCTCCTCTCCTTGTTCCAAGTAGTTATTAAGTTAAGCCTGAAGAAAATTGACCTTGGAGTTGTCTTGAGCTGCGAGATTGAGAAAAGGT
This sequence comes from Prionailurus bengalensis, assembly GCF_016509475.1. Taxonomy (NCBI): domain Eukaryota; kingdom Metazoa; phylum Chordata; class Mammalia; order Carnivora; family Felidae; genus Prionailurus; species Prionailurus bengalensis. The sequence goes on from NC_057359.1 coordinate 21,795,704, forward strand.
GTGAAGGTGTCTCATTTAAACATCGTTCCATTCCCCTACTTCCTGGGAGACAAGTGATGGTGAGGAGGAGATATAAGTGGCAGAGTGGCATTTCTTTTCACTACATGAGTGGCCTTTTCTTTTCTGGGCTTATGAAAGTGGTGTCATGCCCATCTTTTCCTACTTCCCAGAGAAGAGGAGGGAAGAAAGAAGAGAGACTCAGAAATTCAGAACAGGAAGGTGCTTCCTGCTTCTGTTGAGGGGAAAGCCAGGAGACCCATATGCAGCAAATGGGACGATGAAGAAATGAATGTGTCTGTCTTTTTGTAGTTCTGAATATGTCAGAGTGAGTCACAGGACTCTTCTGTTTGTGAGAGACACTTAGAGCACAGCAGCGAGGAAGCCGGGGACATTGAGAAAGGGGAGCTGCTCCCAGGGCACAGGAACGCACCAGCGATGGCATCATTGGAAATGTGAGAATGGATTGGCCAGCAGTGCAGGACAGGAGTCATGTTGCTGGACCTGAATCTCAGCATATGACCCTGGGAAACCTAGTTAGCTGTTCTGGGCCTCATTTTTCTTATCTGCAAGATGGGGATAATAATTGTGGCTGTTTTGAAAGTTTTGAGGGATAGTTAAGTGAAATAATGAATAGAGATTAATGAGAGTGACCAGCACTTAGTAAGTGCTCCTTAGAAGTCAGCTGTCGATCCTGTTCATGCTGGGCATTATAACAGGTGGTAAAAATTCTTGTCTAGATCAACAACAATGGTGATGAGAAAGTAAACCTGGATGTGTTTGCCAAAAGGCGCAAATGTCTTGCCTACTTGACTCAAACAGGTCAAGTATTTCTGTGTATTCTGGAATGCACCTATAAGGAAATAATTAACCGAAGAAAAAGAGGAATAGGTTGATTGAGATGTCTATGGAGGTTTCATAGAGGTGTATATTGCTCTTCCGTTCCTAACCAAGTGAGGAATGGCTTCTGATGGAAAGATGGTCTTAAGCTGAAATGAATGTTTTTGCACAGTCACAAATACCCAAGCAACATACTAGTTTTATTTAAACATGCGCAGAATTTTCAAGAGTTCCATGGTTCTGAAATGAGCTTAAGAAGTTTGGATGCTGGCTGCGGTTGGTTAGCCTAATTCTGCTATAAAGTATCCTTGAAAAGTCCTCAACAGGTACCCTCATCACAAAAAAAGGGACAAAGATTCAGCTAGACTCTTGGTTGACAATCTTTTGTATCTAACTGATATGGAGATTGGTCATTTTAAACAACCCTAAAGAATAATAACAGATCAAATAGAGCACTTTTTCATGTTACTATTTCTGCCCTGAAAAAGTAATTATCTATGACAGTGTGAGCAGACTGGGAATCTTAAACCAGCAACAATGTTTACCAGATAGGGAAAAAATAATGTACATTTTCTCTAATCCATGCCAATTAGGACAATCATTTGAGGAATCAACATTTGTGAATAATCAACAAATTAGTGAATTACATTTTCATATGTTCTGAAAGTAACTTTTAGTTGTAAAAAGTAAAGAGTGCAATGAGCTTTTGTTATTTTATTAACATAGAAAAATTGCTTAAATGCCATTCTCCTTCATTTTAATGTAACATCATATTAAGTATAAGCATAATATATCATAAACAGGTCTTAATTTTCATATATTTCTGAGGGCATACTATGTAACAAGCACTGTGCTGAGTACTGGAATTTAATGGGGAATACGCCTTAAGACATCTTCTTTGCTAATAGAGGAAGACAACAATAAGCATACAAAGAAGTAAACAAGTAAACAGGGTTGTTTCCAATTGTGACGAACATTAGAAAGGAAATCCAGTGAGCTTAGAAGTGATGCTTTAAGGAAGAGTTTCGGTTTTGTTTTTGTTTTTTAAATTTTTTTAACGTTCTTTATTTTGAGAGAGAGAGAGAGGGAAAGCACGATTGGGGAAGGGGCAGAGGAGACACAGAATCCCAAGCAGACTCCGGGCTCTGAGTTGTCAGCACAGAGCCCAGTGCGAGGCTCGAACTCATGAACCATGAGATCATGACCTGACCCAAAGTCAGATACTCAACGGACTGAGCCACCAAGGCACCCCGGGAAGGGTTTTTTAAGGTGCTATTTGAGCCAAGACATGAAGAATGGAAGGATGCTGGTCATGTGAAGGAAACTATCAGCTTGAAAAGGCTCAATGTGTCTGGAGGATGAAAAGGTGCTGAGCGTGGCTGGAACACAGTAAGGAAAGGGAGAGTAGTACCTGAGGCATGGGTACTGGAAGGAGGCAGGATTACACCAGGTAGGTACTGGAAACCATGGCAAGGTTTAGGATTTAGAAGCCACTGATTAGTGTGTGTGTGTGTGTGTGTGTGTGTGTGTGCGCGCGCGCGTGAGAGAGAGACAGAGACAGAGACAGAGACAGACAGAGATTCAGTTGGGACAAACGAATTATTGGTTTTCTGGGTTTTTTCAGCCTTATTTTTGCATACACACAGAACGACACACAACTGAAGATCTTAGCAGTTGGGGAAAGGACACATATTAGGTGGAGTTTCTCTCTTAAAGCAACCATGCTACTTGAGAGAGAGAGAGTTTTCATACACACACATACACATCTATATACATATACACATGTGTGACATATCTTTATATTTCCTTCTTCAAGCAGGGACGTGAGGTTCCCTAATTTGTGTTTGAAATTAACAATTTGACTGTGGGCTGAACAATGGACTATAGCAAGGCAAGACTGGAAGCAGAGAAACCAGTTAAGAAGATATTGTAGTATCCGAGGGAAGAGATGGTAGGGGCTTGAAATAAGGGGGGACGGCTAGGAAGATAGTGTCATATTCATATATATATACATATATATGTGTGTGTATATATATATATATATAGTATATTTTGGAAGTAGAGTCAATAGGACTCATGATGGATTGAATGTAGAGGTTGAGTCACGAGAAAATTAATGTGGGTTGTGGTACAAAACAGGCAGGGAGCTGGTGGGTGTTTAACATGACAGACCTTTGTTGCAGCAAAACACTCTGGCCTTCCATAAATCACTGTAGCATGCAACATCAGGAATTCAGAAAGACCAAAAAACTCCATTAGCCCTGAACCATAGCATCTCTATAATAGACATATTTAACAAAATGACATTAGTGCTATTCATTTTTCTTGTTCTGCATATTTGAGAAAGCAGGCCAGAGAAATACAAAATAGTACATATGGTGTGATCACATTGTTACTGAGAATACAGGAGGAAAAGCGAAGCAAGAACAGGCTGTTTTACTGAGGTGGGAGGCAAGTGCACTCCCTGTTCCCTCAAACCCTCAGATTTCCTGTGCTAAGTTCCAGGCTGGGCTGCAACACGATTTCCCATAGGGTACATTCACTGCTGTGCTTGGGAGAGGGGGGCTGCTGATGTTTCCTCTGAGGTAGTGTTTTTCAAATGATGGGTATGGCCCTCTCTCTAGTGGGTAATATAATAAAATTAGTGACAACTGACCAGCATTGGAAAAAAAGTTTAATAGAAAATATTATTGGTTTGTGAATTCCTTGTTTTTATTTCATTTATATATATGGATGGATGGATGCATCAATGCAAAATGGATTTATTATGTTAAAAAGAAAACCGTAGGTCCCACATGGAGTCACTCACTTTAAGACCCCCATATCAGTCAATGGAGACTTAATCTTAAGTACAGTTAATCTAAGTACAGTTTCAACCCTCTCCCAACACCCCCAGAAGGTAACCTGTAGCAAGTCAACCTGGATTCATGAATTCATGAATCGTTTAATAAAGCCAATTAGATCTTCAAATTCACGTGGTGGAATTTTGTTGTTTAACAAAGGGAGCACCTGGGTGGCTCAATCAGTTAAGCATCAGACACACATCTGCTTAGGTCATGATCTTGCAGCTCATGAGTTCAAGCCCCGAATTGGGCTCTGTGCTGACAGAGTCTGGAGCCTGCTTTGGATTCCATGTCTCCCTCTCTCTCTGCTCCTCCCCAGCTCACGCTCTGTGTCTCTTCTCTCAAAAATAAATAAACATTAAAAAAATTAAAAAAACAATTGTAAGGAGTCTAGGTTAAAAAGAAGAGTTAGAAAGCTTCTGCTCTCAGGTACATTCTCACTGGGAAATCCCCAGTTTCGTGCCTCAGTTTAACTGTTCAAAGACTTGGACTAGATTTATTTGCTCAATCTCATCCATGTTGTATCTTTTTGGCATGCAGACACAGAGGAATTGAACAAATGTTTTAGATGGACTAGTTGGTGGGTGGTGAGTCTTGGAAAAGAGGTGGGAAATATAAAACCCACCAAGAGACTAGGGAAATGAGATGAAAACACCAGAACTTCATGATAGTACTCAGCAGGTTATCATTTGGGGAAAGGTTGGCGTAATAAAGAGCAGGGGTGGGGGGCGCCTGGGTGGATTAGTCGGTTAAGCGTCCGACTTCAGCTCAGGTCAGGATGTCTCAGTTCATGGGTTCAAGCCCCACATCAGGCCCTGTGCTGAGCTCAGAGCCTGGAGCCTACTTCTGATTCTGTGTCTCCCTCTCTCTCTGCCCCTCCCCCACTTGCACTCTCTCTGTCTCTCTCAAAAATAAAAATAAACATTAAAAAAATTGTAAAAAAAATTTATAATAAAGAAAAGAGTGGAGGGCCTCATAGGTAATCTTTGCCTCTACCTTTGGATGAGAGACTCATAACTGTCATCTAAAGAATTTCTAGATGGGCAACCTAAATGCTGCCTCTTCCTAAAGGAAAATTCAAGAAATTAGAAATGGAACTATGTATTCGTAGTTCTGCATCCTCATTCCCCTGGCCAAACCTCATCGATTGGACTTGCACTATAGACAATGTCGGCACCTGATTTTTTCATGTCACAGACAGACAAACCCTGGGAGATTGCCGCATGGTCAGAGCAAAGCCAAACTGTAAGGCAATTGTAAGAACGAAAAGACAGAAGCCCTTCTAATTACAGACTGAACAAGTGTCTGCTTCTAATTACAGACTGAACAAGTGACTGAACAAGTGGCCTTCATCTCTCCTGGCAGTAACAAGGGAAAGGGTTCAAAAGTTTTGAGCAAATAAAACAGCTTTTGGATTTTCCGAACGTCTGCCCAGGACACCTCTTTCAGACAGAAGTGGTTGCAGAAGACAGGGGTTCAAGTACCTGTTCCCACCTTTTCTCCTCTCAGGCTGCTGTCTCTGAGGGTCGTGCAAGACCCGAGTAGCCCCTGAGGGTGCTACGAGGGGGGTGGTTATATAATACTTGTCATATATAATTCTAATATACTTAAGAAATATAATCCTATCCAAAAAATGTGATACATGATAAAACGCTCCTTATTCTTCTCTCCAGCATACTTTAAATGCTCTTCTGAAATGGGCTTTGCCGGATAATTCTAATCCTGGAATTGAGACCATTGTTGGCTTTTTAAGACCTTTTCTTAATGAGAGATATGGTTATAAATATCCATTTCATGCCTCATATTGTTTCTAAGTAAACCTCTGATCACTTTTTAAAGTCAGATTCAGGGAGAATAGTATGGGATGGTTATTGGAGTCAGCCTAAGGGAAGGAAAGTGCTGAGTATTTTCATTAGTGAATATTAAACAGAAAATTCAGACTGTGTGCATAGTTGTAGGTGCTGTTTTAAGAGGGACATCAGCAGACTGGAATGTGCTCATAAAAGGGAAAAGGGGACAGTTCGCACATCACAGACCTGGAAAACAAATTATGTGAAAAACAAGTAGAAGAAAATAAGAATTCATTTATTCAGGAGGAAAGTGTAAGCTATTATATTGCTGGTAGCAGGCAAAAGCTTCTGTGAGAAAGTGTAGTAAAAGGAAACAGAAGCTTTTGGGGAGATGTGAAAGTGGGCATTATATATATTTAGCCTTTACGTAGATAGAGGATCGATTAAACTTCTTTAGGTCTCCATTTCCTTATTTGTCGAAAAAGAAGGAAAAGGAAGAGGAGGAGAAGGAGAGAGAGAGAGTCTGACCAAACTGGTGCTTTTCAGCAGGAGCGGTCTGGATTTTCTGAAGCCCAAAGCTTATATAATTTGGGGACCTTCTTTAAGAAAAGAAAATTAGATATTTATTTAGAATATAAGCTATGCCACAACAAATTACAATGTTTAAAAAACTGGAAAATACTACAGATATCCTGAAGTCCAAGGAGGGGGGGAAATGCCAAAATGTCCTCACTGGTTAGCTGCCTGACACACAATTATGATCCTTTTTAGCCTATATTTTGGACTGCAGACTCTTTGAGCAAATCTTCATGTTACAACATATTAATAATATACATTTCCATTATTTACATAGAATAGAAAGATGCTTCAGTGTTCCTTCTAGCATAGTTGATAGATGTCTTTAGTTATGGATAACTTAGATATTTTTCCACAAGGCAGATTTGGGCAGATTTTGTCCATTTCAAACCACCTTTTCGCACCGCTACCAACCACATGCTTCCGGTGCAAATAAGTTGTTTTCAGATAAGTTTGACTTTGATTTGTGAATTTCCTCCGTGGAGCCCTGCCTCTTCTGTAGAAATGCCTTAGGTAGATGGTAAGTGGCTCTTCCCCCACCAGGCATAGGTCAGGTGGTGGAGAGCCTTCTGCTCACGTTTTAACTGGAGAAACCCTGCTCACCCCAAGTTTATAAAAATTGACTTCCACAGGGTAGTGAGGGAACACTGCCTTCAGTGTAGGCACCAGAGTGACTCAAAAATAACGCCAAGGAAAAGTTAGTCTGCTTTTTATTATCTCCATGTGTCAGCAATTCTGAATAATGTCAGTGAAGAAAATATTCCTCTACCAAAAAGCTTTTGTTGGTCTGAGTTCAAAATAATTGTTGCAGTTACTCTTAGGTTTTAATAATAGATATGTAAGCTTCAGATTGGCATGTTTTTATTACTTATACTTCAATAAACATTGTATTCTGCGTGGAAGCTAATTTGGAAAACTCCCAGCCTCCAAAACATCCAGACCGTTCCAGGAATTGGTTTCTAGATTAAGTTCCTAATGGTTCTGAACCGTTCATGCTTGCCTCAGTCACAGTCTTCAGTCGCTGTGGGATTAGGTACTCCTGCAATGAAATAGTAGATTTGAAGTAAACAATGTCAGTAGAGTGATTGTGAAGTGGAAGAAACAGAACTTGAATCCCAGCGATTTTGTCATTCTATCTGACCACTTGGAGATTTGTTTGGGCTTAAATTATAAAGCTGTGAAACAGATTACAAATTGCAAGTTTGTCTTAGTGCATTCAGACTGCTGTAACAAAATGCCACAGACTGGGTAGCTTATAAACAACTCGCGTTCATTCATTTCTCACCTTTCTTTCTGGCAGCACCAGCAGATTAGGTGTTAAGAGAGGACCTCCTGGTTCATAGATGGTGCCTTCCTGCTGTGTCTTCACAAGGTGGGAGGGGCCGGGGAATCTCTCTGGAGCCTCTTTTAAAAGCACTAATCCCATCCGTGAGGGCTCTTGCCTTTAGGATTTAAGCATCTCCAGGCTCTACCCCCAAGTATCTTACTTTAGGGGGTTAGGATTTCAACTTGTGAATTTGGTGGGGTGGGAGCTGGGGAGGGGAGACACCAAATACTCTTACGATAGCAGAGGAATGCTATTTTTGTTTGGTGAGTGCAAATTTTATTTCAACAATACGTTACTGAATTGGAATAATATCTCTAACAATGAAATTTATTCTCTCTTTTAAAATTGTTTTTAAAAACAAAGAACAATTTAAAAGTAATTACTGATTATTGCATTAGAATTACTGAAAATAATTTGATTTTATAGAGAAGGTTGTTAACAAATGACCTGTTTCAGATGTCAAATACAATGGGTACACCAATCCACAAAGTTTGAAAACCACTGTATTAGAGGGTCAAGCCACAGAACCCGAGGTCAAACAGTGATACATGCTTTTGAGAGTGAAAGCTTTGCTCCCCTAGTCCAATCTCAAATAACGCTTTTTAAAATTAGAATTGTCAAGAAATGAAATGGGCTTCTTGAGAGCTAAGAAATTTCCAGAAGAAATGTTGAAGCAGAGTCTGATTCACTTATCAAAGATTTTGTTGAAGAAAAAAAAAATTTTCACGAAAGACTCAGATCCTTTTGAAGATTCTGCAGTATTTCTACTCAACCCGTCTTTATTAGTTATCTATTGCTGCATAACGAGTACCCTGAAACAGAGCGACATTAAACAATAAGTATCTATTATCTCATAGTTTTGTGGATCAGGAATCTGGGCATAGTTTGGCCAGTGGTGGGGGGTGGGGCATGGATTGTAGCTCAGGGTCTCTCATGAGGATGCAGTCAAGCTGTGGCCACAACTGCAGTCTCTTCTGAAGGCTCTGTTGGGGAAGGGCCTGCTTTCAAATTAAGTCAAGTGGCTGTTGGCAGGCCTGAAATCAGGAGTCAGCAAACTACGCTTTGCGGGAACACAGCAGTGTTCATCAGCTTACATATCGTCCAGGGCTCTTTTTGCTCCGTCGACTATTTGTATGTATTAACTATATTTTCCTAATTTCTGTATTCTTGATGCTTTGATATTTGGGGCTTTGCTGACCTGGGAGGGACAGCCCCTCCCAGTGTTAGCTAATTCCCGTAGATAATAAATAACTTGCCTGAGAGATCACCCTTAATATACAAATCAATCAATCTAGACAGAGCCCATACCTCCAGCCATCACCTTTTATACTCTGGGCCACTATCCCTGGCCTAATCACCCCAGGCAGGTACCAGACAATGAAGGACAGCCTGCATGCCCAGATCCTGCCCACATATTTCAAACTGTTCAATCCTAAACTTGCTTACCCTGTTTACTTTTCCAGGCCCATTCCTTCCTAGGAAAGCTATAACAAAAGCTCTCAACCTGCAGTTCCCCTCTCTGATTGCTCATTGTACCTAGATACTTAACCCGTGCAGCATGCCATGTTAGTAAAAGAAAAGTTTTTTCTTAATGACAGTCATTTTCACGTCTGTGTGTCTTCCCATACCAAATTACAACAAATCCCGTATGCTATTAAAACATGGTAACGGAGACTTTACGGGCCACAAAGCCTAAAATATTTGCTATCTGGCCCTTCACCGAAAAAGGCGACCGGCCTTTTCTTTAGAAGATACTCTTCCAAGCTAATTCACATGGCTCTTGACAGGCCTCAGGGGATTCCAAGCTTACTCGCATGACCCTCTTGCTAAGCTGACCCACTGTTCCATGTTCAGGACTTTCAGTGTTAAAAGCAGGAAAGTTCTGGGAAAATTTTGACAGTTGGCCACCCTGGCAAGACATGGCAGCTAGTGTTTCCCAAATTGGGCAAATGGAAAGCAAGTGTTGAAGGTGGAAGCCGTAGTCATTTTGTAACTTTTCCCAGAATTTTTTTTTTTTTATAAATTCTTTTTTAGTTGATTTACTTATTTTGAGAAAGACAGAGACAGCACAAGCTGGGGAGGAGCAGAGAGAGAAGGAGAGAGAAACCCAAGCAGGCTCCGTGCTGTCAGTGTAGAGCCCAATGTGGGGCTCGAACTCACAAAACGCGAGATCGTGACCTGAGCTGAAGCTGAGAGTCAGATGCTCAACTGACTGAGCCACCCAGGCACCCCAACTTTTCCCAGAATTGATATCTCGTCACTCCTGCCATATTGTATTAGTAGATTAAATCCAGCTGCCACCCAAAGGGAGATTATATAAGGCTGTGAGTGCCAGGAAGCAGGGCTCATTGGGGGCCAAGTTAGAAACTGCCTACCCTACCATCCTCTCCTATCTTCCCACCACTACGACAACAAATGAAAAATTTATATTTTTTAGTTTCCAATTTTTATGAAACACGAATCAACACTTCTTGGAGCCATACTACTTATGTATGTCCATCAACACAAGAAGAGATCAAACGAATCTGAAATGCATAAATCATGCTTTGTGTGGCAAGGGTATGAGATCATGATAAAATGTGGGATTTAATCTCTATTCTGATAATTAGTGTTAAACTGCTTATGTCACTAATACATGAACATGGTTTATGGCATATCTTCCTCAAAGTACCCCAGTGAAACCACACAACTCAAATTTCCCTATGGATTTAGCAGTGCTTGCAATTATAATTATCTCTTTAGTGCACATCAAACACTAAGCATCCTCAGATATATTTGAGAAATATATAGCCATCTGTATTTAAAATAATAGATTAGTTCATAAAAGATCCTCTCATTGATATATTTCCTTCATTTTTTTTCCCTTTCTCAATTTCTATCCTTTGTTCTAGAAAAGAGATCATTAGCTGGATGATTACTTAATAAGCATCTACATTCTAATTATGATTTTCCCTTAATGTGGGTAATCTTTCCATTCATTTCTTTTCTTTTAGGAACATCTGCTTGAAAACATAATCTTTATTTTTAAGATATCATCTGTCCCTGTAGTTCCCTTCCCTCTTGAAGCTCCAGTCTTGAGCTCTGATATCACCATTAGTTGCTATGGAAATAATTATGATGCCACAAACAGAGAATTATGACTTCATGCCGGGAAGTAGCAGTGGGGAGCCCGTGATTTAAAAAAAATTGTTAACCTTCTAGCTGATTTTAAAACGAGTGGGAGGGAACTAAATTCAAGGAAGAAAACCCTAGTTTCTCCAAGTGCGCTGTTTCCAGAGTTGTCTTGATCTGATTTAGAAGAATTTACACCATTCAATCTGATTTTTCTGATGAGTCACCGAGCTTGTCAAACACTGAGGGACCTTTTATTCAACTTATCTAAACTCTGCCCATGTCTGTATGCAGTGGGTGATGGAATTGTGAATGTGCTGGCACTGCCATTTCAGTCTCCTTAATGATAAATACCAATCTCCACAGTCCTACCAATCACAGGGCAGTCCCCAAAGATCATTATGAGGGCAAAACAAATGGACTCAGTGTGCTGCATTTCATGTATTTCATAAGTATACATAGCCTCCATCTAAAATAAATATCATAGCACTGAGCAACTCCTATTAATATGAATTCTGCTGCATAAAACATGATAAGACAGCCAACTTCCAGAACAGCAATGTTATTTATTACAGAGAGAAAATGCCATATGGAAAGGGAGCCCGGGGACCTGGATTCTGGGTTGAGCTACTCCTTGGCTTCAGTCTATAACCTTGAGCAATTCAGGGAACCTCCCTGGGCCTCCTTTTCATGGGAATGGTGATAGTAATAGGAAAACCTCTACTACAATTGCTGCCCAGGGATCCTCTAAGAATTAATGAGATAGTGTCTACAGAGCATTTTGAAGCCCTTAGACAAAATGAGAAAGATAACTAAGAAAAATTTTAAGATATTTTAAATCAGGATTAGACTCCAATTTGGATTTTTTGAGAAGTGGCCTGCATAAGGCGGGTTTATTCCTCAGAAATTCAAAGATAACAAAGTCATCAGGCTGAGTTGCACTACCGATTTTTAAATAATCCAATTATCTTGATCAATTATGAGATTGGTTCTGGCAAACCAAACTAATTTCTGTTTAGGATGAGGAAATAGGAAGGAGATTGTGTTAGGCAAAAATGGCCAGAATGTAATGTATTTACCAACCAAATGTTACTTTTCAATTTACTTTTGCTTCAAAGGTGCCTATATTGAATGTCCAGAATTCAAATATTCAGCCAGTAATTTTTTAGCTTCCATTTTATTGCCCTGTTGTGAAGAAGTGCTTTTGAGTTTATACAGAAGTGAACCGTATATATCTGGGTAATATTTTAAAAATATTTAACATATATCAACTGTTTTAAATAGTAATAATAAAGGAGTACCTTTATTTATTATTAACTACCTTACTGCAGTTAGTTGTCTAGTAATTTCAGTTTTCTAAATAGTATATTTGAACACTGATTGTATTTCGGGAGCAAATGAACAGCCATTTCAAAATCATAATGTAGGTATCTGATTAGTGAGCATAAAGTATGCTAATGGTATCTGAAAAGGGCAGCTTAAAAAATCATTATATGTAGTATATTCCGTGTACATTTTTAATATTACTTGAAAAAGTTCTTTTAAGTCTATACATCGAAATATTTACATTGGTTATCTGTATAGTGGGATCTCAAGAATTTCTTATTTTCTTTAAATAACTTTTGTGAATGTTTAGAAATTCCAGACCATAAGTAAAAAATAAAGCTAATTTTATGTTTAAGATGAAAATAATTTTGGGGGCACCTGGGTGGCTCAGTCTGTTAAGTGGCTGACTTCTGCTCAGGTCATGGTCTCGAGGTCCATGAGTTCAAGCCCTGCATCGGGCTTTGTGCTGACAGCTCAGAGCCTGGAGCCTGCTTCGGATTCTGTGTCTCCCTCTCTCTGCCTCTCCCCCACTCGTACTCTGTCTCTCTCTCTCTCTGTCTCAAAAATAACTAAACATTAAAAAAATTAAAAACAAATAAAATAATTTATTAAAATGAAAATAATTTTTATAGATGGAAATGCTTTCTTTCTCCCTCTTCTCAGGGTTTTCTGTAGATAATTTGAGATAATGAATATAAAAGTACCTCGGAAATTGCGAACTACTCTGTAAATGTGTGTTTCTGGTGGTTTTAAAATCCAAATTTCAAGCCCTTTAAAATGAAGACTGTTTCTCTATTCATTCCAGGAATGTCCTTACATTGCAGCTGTGCAAAAATATTTTCTTCATTTGGAAACCAACCCAAGATCACTTTTATGTAAGTTAGAAAAAAGTACAACACATTTCCTTCACACCTCAAATATCACAGATGGAAAACCGTCATTTTGTCTCACTATTTTCTATGCCATAATGATAAAAAAAAAATAATGTGGCAAATTTCCTAATCTATGCCTTAGGAAAATTTAGGATTTTAACTATTTCTGCTTACAATTGACTATTTGCGAATGAATTACTTTTGCCTAGTAATAGCCATTTCTTAGTGCTCAGCTCAGGTCTTGATCTCAGGGTAGTGAGTTCAATCCCGATGTTGAGCTCCACGTTGGGCGTGAAGCCTACTTTAAAAAAAAAAAAGAACAAAACTTGATGTTACCCATTTATTCTGTGTCTAAATAAGTCAATCTATACTGTTTTAAACGGAGGACCTACTTTTGATCTGAATAGTTCAGATTGAAAATATACATAGAAATTATATAATAACAGTTCATTTCATTTTCTTTTCTTTCCTCTGCTTTTTCTTTTCTTTCTTTCTTTTTCCTTTCCTTTTCCTTCCTTTTCTTTTTAAGTTTATTCATTTATTTTGAGAGAGAGAAAGAGAGAGAGAACGAGCAAAGGAGAAGCAGAGAGAAAGAGGTAGAGAGAGGATCCCAAGCAGGCTCCATGCTGTCAGTGTGGAGCCAGATGTGCAGCTCAACCTCACAAACCGTGAGATCATGACCCGAGCTGAAATCAAGAGTTGGCCGCTTAACCAGCTGAGCTATGCAGGTGCTCCTCATTTCATTTTCTGATACGTAAATCTAAAAATTAAAAAAATAAAAAAAACTAAAGAGGCAAAAACATAATTTTGATATTTAAGATAATCTGATGTTGACTTTTAATGACTCCATGCCCAATATGATCAATAGACCGATACAATCAATACTACAGGCAATAATGAGGCCTACAATCCAGCAACATCTAAATACAAACATTTCAAGGTAACTTTTAAAAGAAGCCTCTACTTCAGATATTAGAATTTCTGAAATGTATCTTATACTGGTTTCCAGCTCTTCAGTAGGTATTCTATTATTCTATTATTGTGAACAATTATTATCTTAGCTGGTTAACTCAGATTCATAAATGATTCTTAAAAACATCATGAGCTAGTTAAAGTTATTTTGTCTGCTAGTTTTGATTGTGCTTTGCCGGTCCTATTACTGTCAGCCACCTCTGTAGCTGGATATGTGTACCAACTTTCTACTGCTCCCTGTACTGTTTTGATAGTAGGTTTTGTGACCTTTAGAAAAGTGGAGTTGCAGATTTAGCCTCGTTGGGAATATGAGCCCACAGACTTGGTATTTCTATCATGTACACACCAACATACAGTCTTTGGTAAGTCCAAAGGTATCAGTAATGGAGTTTTACATACAAGGACCAAAATTACCATCACTGTAAATAGATTTTCTTTTTAAGTGAAACAGCAATATGGAATAGATAATTTCTGCAAAATATAAAAAGATAACATTGAAGATAAACATATAAGAGAAAATTAAGACAATAAAAATGTGATTTCTTTGAAATCAACAGTCACTTATTACTCATTAAAATCAATCCTTAGTCATTAAAGAATGCTCAGATGTCATGATGTTCTGGAATTCTGTGCTTCAGAGTAGCTGGTGATTGATAGTGTAGCTTCTGCTGCTCCTGTAGGGATGAGCTGATTTCAGGAACTTAAGAGAAAACAGATGAGGACTCTTCTCTGGCTTGTGGCCTCTCCAAAGCAGAAACTCAACCCCAGCTCCTAAAAAGCCCAAGAACCCAAAGATTTGGAACCTGGGTTCTTTTAGGGAGAATGGACATCCCAGATGTGATTGTCTTTATTTTTCTTCTTCCTTTCTGCTCAGACTCTGCTGTGGAGATAAAACCCCCAACTTATGATAGCCACTGGTGTTCAAATCTACATTTCAGAGTGGTGTTCCAGACATGTTTCTAAATGGCCTGCTATAATAATTCATCAACTAGATAATACACAGGGACCTGAAATATTTAAAAATAAACTCATGTAAAACCACCACCTATGCTGATGTTATAAGTTAGAAGTTTTAATGTCATGCCAAATGCCTCAATATTTCAAACTTCAATTCCTCATCTGCAAAATGGTGAAAAGAATTTCCTCTTCATAGAGAATTATGTGGCTTAAATGTGGTAATGGGTGTAAAAAACTTAGCCTAGGGCCGATACAGTGTTAACTCTCAATACATATTAACTGTGGAAGCAGTGGTGATGGTGAGTGATCACCATATCTACTTTTACCAGATAGGTTTTGCCTAATTATCTGTTTCTGAATTTAGAATGTGAGCCCACATTTACAAGAACCCTATCCTAGTTATCTTTGCTTCTGACATAGTAATGATCTGCTGTTTGTTAAGTTACTAGATTCATAAATATTACATTAATTGTATTTTACATGCTATAACCATTTTCACTGGATATAAACTTGTTGTGCTCTTTATTTTGAACTTTGCAACTATCTTATGAGGCATGTAAGGTAGATACAGCATATTCATAATCCAAAGAAAGAGGGTGAGGAGCTAAGTGACGTGGCTGAGCTCAATCTGTTAGGAAATGATTTCTTGACTCTGTTGTGTTTTCCTTGTTGTGTTGAGAACACAATCATCTTTATGCCAAATAATACCTTTATTTACTTCCAATTGGATCGGTGAGTAAGGGCCTGTGGGGGGCAGTTGGAACAAAAGTAAGAGGGTAGTTTCAGAAAGGTACACATAATGATTTCCTCAATGATGATTTTTATCAAAGGTCAAAATGGGCTGTGATCTTCCATAAAAAATTGGTTTGACCTGAAAACCAAGTTCAATACCAAGTGAAAAGACTTGCCAATGCCATCTAGATTGATGACTGATCTTCTTCAGAGACAGCATAAATTTCTTTAAACTCCAAGAACATGACTATATAATAATGTTTATATGTATCCAGGCTATGTATGCCTATCTCAAAGAAATTAAAAAATCAGATTGTAGGATAAATCAAAGTGCTTTGCAATCTGTATCTGACATTTCAACATGAGCCTGACCTCAAGGTTAGAGAAGACTGGCCTGGTTCTGTGTGATGGGAGATGATTTGACCTTAGAGAATGTAAGCAGAAAAAAGGGTTCATCTGAATCTTCTTATAATCCACACCAAGCACACCAAGTACAGAGAGGCAAGTGACTTGAATTATTTTCATAACAGGGGGTTCCCAGTATCTCCATGTTCTGACATGGTATTCATGTTTCATTTTGAGTATCGAATGAAGGGGAGCAGAACTTGTCATCCCCAAATAGGCCTCTTTGACATAAGAATTATTTTAGGATGATTATTTTTGAGAAAGAGCAGACACAGGAGAAGTTCTGAAAACCAAGTAAAAGTTACTCTTTTGTAAGAAACATTTACATGTGTTAGCCTGAAAAATAAAACTGGCAGTTATTCCACCAGCAAAAATGAGTTCATGTGGGAATAACAGAGTTGCAATTTAGGACAAGGAGCAAAACCATAGGCAAGTCTGGAGAACAAAGGAGAGAAAGGTTCTCTTATAGGAGTCTGGAAGCCTGTTTGTTATAAACAAAAAGTCCATTGGAACAAACTGGGAGTTCAAAGTGTTGTGGTTTCCATTGGCTGAGTTGTGATAATCTCTCATTGGCTGGGCCATTGCCAGGGAGAAGAAAATGTTTCTTGTTCCTGCTGGGGTAGTAAAGCAGTATTAAACATCTCTTCCTGTTGGGTCTGAAATTAACAAGAGTGGTTGGTGGGGGGGGGGAGCCCCCTTCTGGCCTCTCCACTCTGCTTTAAACGAGCTTTTCTTTTATTAATCTTCACACTTTAATAAGGAATCTCCATTTGTAAGGGTGTTTTCTTCTCTGTACCAGAAAGAGGAGGATGACTCCAAGTCTCCAGAAACCTTTACCAACGGAGAAGGCAGCAACTTAAATGTGCATAACAACCATAACTTGAGTGTGTGTGTGTGTGTGTGTGTGTGTGTGTGTGTGTGTGTGTATGCTTTGCCTGATAACCTGCCATAACTAGTTCCTCCACCTTCCAACATCTTTCTTTTGTCTTTAGCTGGAGATGGTATTTAAGGCGATGGCTTGGGCCATTTCAGAGAGTTACTCAGTTTTCCTGGGTACCTCGCATGTATACAGGAGACATACATGCTATTAAACTTCTGTTTGTTTTTTTCCTGTTAATCTCTCTTGCTATTACAGGGATGTCTCAGCCAAGAAGCTAGAAGGGTGGAGGTAAAGTTATTATTTCTCCCCCACATGAGAAAGGATCAGAGGAGAGCAGCTAATTCAACTTTCCCAGTTATGACTGTAACACATAACTGGCATGGTCTCCACTAAAGACTGTATCCAAAATAAAAGGACCTTACCTGTCATTTTATGCTTGGGAATGTAACAAGACATAAATGTGGTAAGAAACCATGGGAAAATCATGGATTATAGAATGCACGTTAGAAGATAGAAGCCTCTACTAGGCTAGACAGAGGGCCACTACTGTAGTCACAATGGGATGAATACTATTAGGCCTATAAATAACTTACAGACTACAGTTAATAGAATGGGATGAAAAACTAGTCTAATAAAATGGTGGGACCCTATGAGAGCAGATGTGCCCTCACCCCTTCTCTTTCAAATGATTTTCTTGTTGGAAGCACAAAGGAAAAGTGAATGTTGAAGCTTTGGGGAATTTTCATTAGTATGACAGATTGGATGCATCCAGAGCCCCATGATCTTATATTTTTGACAAGTTTCCGTGAGACATGTTGTCAGGTTACTCTTTTCAACAATGGAAAAGCATTCCCATTTCCTTGCCGATGTCAGGCATATTAAAGAAGTAGATAGAGACTGTGATCTGGTCCTAATGTTAATCCTCCCCTCCCAGCTTCGTTCGCAAACAAAGTCTTTCTGTTCTTTTTGGAAGTGGTAGGCTAGTACTAACTCGAGGATATGACCACTGATACATAAATATGGAAAAATTAAGGCCACTCCGATTCCATTTTCACTTCTGTGTTTAAAGCTCAGACTTTTTGTGAATTGGAAGTATATTAGAAGAATATAGAATCACAATATTGTGATTTATAAGAAATATATATTTGGTCTGCGTCCATGGTTCCTGGCTCACAACTGCCAAAACGCTTAAAATTTCCTGAGCTATAAGAGCTATAAGAGCATCTTTTGTTGTAGTACTTGGTCTCTTGACCTCAGTTCCTGAAATCGCTTCAAAGTCATAAAGGTGAAATGGGTGTCTTGTTATTCATAACAAGCCCCCTTACACCACAACTGGGTTTATGTTAATGAACTGACTTTTGGAAAGCACCGTGGTATTAGAGGGTTGGACCTTTCAGTCCCAGCCCCACCCACCTCCAGGAAGGAGAGAGGGGCTGGAGTTGGAACAATGATTAATTAATCATCCCTATGTGATGTAGTCTCCATAAAAACCCAGAAGGACCAAGTTTGGAGAACTCCAGTTTGGCGAACGCTGGAGTTTGAGGGAGAGTGATGCACTCAGAAAGAGCATGGAAGCTTCTGTGCCCTTTCCCTACACCTTGCCCTATGTGTCTCTTCCATTTGGCTTGTTCCTGAGGTGTATCCTTTTATAATAGACTTGTGTCTAGTAAGTAAAATGTTTCTCTGAGTTCTGTGAGCCACAGTAACCAATTAATTGAACCCAGAAAGAAATTCCATTGGGATTGGTGTTTGAAGAAAGGGTGGGGGCAGTCTTATAGGACTGAACTCTTAACCTGGGGTATCTGAAGCTATCTGTTGATAGATAGTGTCAGAATTGAGTTGAGTTATAGGACACAAGGCTGGTGTCACACGTAGCTGGTGATACATCCGCACTACTTCCTGTGTTTCATCTGGAGCATTGCTTGTTGGTGTGTGGACCCCCTGCCCCCCCACGTTGGGATTGTTGAGTACAGGAACTGGTAGGCACTCGGGACTGATAGGATCCCCTCCTTTCCCCTATGTAATGCTTATGGTTGGTGTGTGCACAGCCTTTTCATGTTTGTTTTCTTTTTCCTCGTCACCACTTAGTTTATATTTAATTGTATTTAAAACGAGAACGTTTATGAAGTAAAAATGCGTCCCACCTTAAAGCTACCCGAAATCTTCACCTTTTTACTGTTCGTTGTGAAATGGCAACATTTTTGAAATGCTGCCGATAATGAGAATCTAGGATGGCTTTATGGCTTCCTGGTGTTTCCAGAGGTCTGTAAATACTTCTTCACAGCCCTAGGAATTTAGGAGCTCTCCTCTCCCCCATTTTTTTGACCATCAAATGATGGGGTACAGAATTGTCGTTTTCTGTTGACTCTCCGCCACAGGGTTTAGTGTAGGAAGGGGACAGTAGTTGGCTCAGAAAGGAGGGACTGCAACGAGCACTGCACTTTGTTGTACCTTTATTAAATATTTTGTCTTTATAATCATTCATCTGGAAAAAATACACGTCTGTGCACTAGTCAGGTTTTATTAGGTAATGCTGTGGTAACAAATAACCCTCAGCCCTCTGGCTTGTAACAAAGGCTTATGCCTCACTCCTATTGTGTGATCTTCATGGATAAGCTGTGTTTCTTTCAGTTGTGTTTTC
This sequence comes from Prionailurus bengalensis, assembly GCF_016509475.1. Lineage (NCBI taxonomy): Eukaryota > Metazoa > Chordata > Mammalia > Carnivora > Felidae > Prionailurus > Prionailurus bengalensis. The sequence goes on from NC_057359.1 coordinate 21,814,973, forward strand.
ATTCTGGGATCCAAGCTGAAAGATTAGCCTCTGCCTGGTTATACTATCCTCCTAGCAGAGAGAAAAGAGCAGGAGATCTGGCAAAAACACTTGAGCCCCTAAAGCTTCTGCTCTCCATTAGCCAACTGCAACTTCTGCTCAGATTTCACTGGGTCTGACGTCCGTGAGGTGGGAAACTATACTCCTCCCACTGAAAGATTCTGTAAGTCACATGGCAACAGAGTATAAAATCCTCTCATAGGATCAGGGTGTGAACAGTTAAAAATGAAAATAAAATCTACCATAGCCTCATCAAAGAAAAAGAGTATTCCTCATCCCATCTCTCTCTCTCTCGATCTCATTGTCTCTTTCCATCTCTTTCTCTGTCTCTGTCTCTCTTTCTATCTCCAAACAGAATTTTATCCACAAACAGAAACAATATGGCATTACTGCCTCTCTACCTTCAAACTATATCATAATCATTTATTAAGTAGTTCTTGAGCACTTATCAGGTGCTAAGCAAAAAGAGCACACGGGGAAACAGAGTGTGGCTCCTATTCTGTGTGGAGAGGGAAGAAAACTAATCTCTTAGTGATTGTAAATCAGAAGTACCAGTGTTAGGGAAAGAGAAAGGTTAGGTGACTTATTTTGCCGAGAACAATGAGGAAGAATTCACATAAAACTCATAAAAGTTTACCAAGAAGATTCGAAGAGAGGAGCCCTACAGGCCCTGAGCACAACACGAACATAGATAGGTATTTCTGTGTATTTTAGGAAGGAAAATTGGAGGTACTTAAAAAATGTAAGGAAGGAGCATCAGCTGAAAGAAGTTTGGAGTCAGAGAATAAAGTCCTCGCCTCTCAAGCGAGTTAGACACTCTCCGTGCTCCTACACCACCCTTCACTACCATCCCGGAATACTCACCCATGCCTCTCTGTTGTGCGCTGTGCCCCAGAAGATGACCTCTCCAGAGGTTCTTTTGTCCTCTGTCCTCCTGTTGTGTTTAACCCATGAGAAACACTGGCAAAAGGGCAGGAAGAGAGTGAGCCCATGGATTTTATCCCACCCTGCCCTGCTTCCGTAAGAGGAGAAAAAAATGAGACCTTGGAAAACACTCCCTCCCAACTTCTGATCATTCAGAAAACTGCAACAAAATTGAGATTGCCTCCTTCACTGTTCTTAGGACTGTTGGCAGTTACTTACTTTACTGATGAATCAGTTAGCTTTTGTTGCAAAATAAACTCTCCAGCAATGCAGTGACTTAAAACAGCAGCAGTTCATTTGTATAATGATTTTGCAGATTGAGCAATTCTTCTGGCCTGAGCTGCCCTGCCTGCTCTTGGCTGGGCTTGCTTCTGCATGATGTCAACTGGTGGGTCAGTGGGCAGCTAGATGATCTGGGATGGTGTCACCCACATATCTGATGGTCAACCAGGATGACAGAAGCAAATGGGCCACATACCTCTCAGCATTTGGTAGTGAGCCTGAGTTTGCTCATAGTGGGGCATCAGGAGCATCAAGAGAATAAGATTTAAGGCTTCTTGAAACCTAGACTCAGAACTCACACAGTGACAATTTCCAGCACGTCACATTTGTCCCAGATTCAAGGGATGGGAAGTGTCTCAAAATGGTGTGATATTTCCCCCAATCCACCACAAACAAGAGAATTAGACTCACATCTCTCCTGTCCTGAGATTCAAATTGACTGAAATTCCCAATCATGTTTTCCAAGGTGTTCAAAAAAAAAACTAACCTTCCTCCGTTACTGCATTCATCTTATGTTTCATCATATTCTTGTCAGACAGAAGCCTTATCTCCACTTCTAAAATGGAGTTCCAGAGGCAAAGGAAAGGACTATTTTTTTAAGGTAACCATTCTTACAAAGCTGAGATTTGCATTTCAAGTTTTAACTGGCCAGTTCTGTAAATAGGCAGTGGCTATATTGCCTTGGTCCTCCCTGTTTCAGTGTCCCTGCTTTTCAAGAACATAATTATTCTTCATTCTTTTATTGACAAGCTTTGGACATTAACTTGCAGACTCAACAATGTGATTGTCTTATATTTTTCTGTAGTTATATCAAGTTTGCAAGTTAAGAGTTCAACGTTTTAAGTTAATGAGTGGATGACTTCCCTTTGGAGACTGTGTGTGTGTGTGTGTGTGTGTGTGTATAAGTTTGCATCCTACCAGTTCCCATACATTCTCTCTGTGCGTTTGAATATAAATAACTCTGTTAATAAAAGTAATGTTGAATATGTGTATGTGTGTGTGTGTGTGTGTGTGTGTGTGTGTGTGTGGTATGTAGGGGGACAGGGAGGGCAAAGATGTGCTGGTTTATTCCAAGGAAGAGTAATAAATAAATCCAAGGTAAGCTAACTAGTGAGTAGCAAAAGCAGAGAGATTTCAAAAGATACATCTGCACTACTTCCTATGGGCAGCTGCCCAGATATGTGAGATGATGCTGGAAAAGCAATTGAAAATTCCCACTGGCCTCTGTATAGATCCCTTTCATTCTGGGGTCATCCATCAGTCTCCGCAACTCAGGAGGATCCTCCATTGGCTACCCGCTGTGTGCTTCTGTTTATATGAGTTTTTATCCTGTTGCCGAGAACCTTGTCAGATGAAGAGCAAGCCACATTTACCTGTAACTGCCTTACGCTAGCTTGTGATGCCTAATCTCTTTTATTGATCCTACTTGCTGGTTTCTGGAGACCATTGATTTTCCTGGCTGTCAGTTTGTGGCCTTGCCTCCTTAATGTTTATTTAGACCAGCCTCCATAAATTGTTTCTGGTACGGAGGGTGAGGGAGGCAGCAGGAGGTCAGGGGTGCATGTATACCTGTCCATAAATATAAATCACAGCTTTTGTTCTTTGCTGTTGTTTGTGAACACTGTTTGCGAGGTGGATAAAAAAAGGAAGTATTCCACTAAAATGTGGGGAGGCCATTACAAATTCCCCTGTGACTGTCTTTTTTTTTATTGCAGCCTAGATTTTCAATTTTCTGAATCCTAATGGTACCTCTTGTTGTCTACTCAAACATGTAATGTTTCTTTGTGTTAAAGTGGAGGAAGAAAAAAGCGAAGGCACTGCTTGTTTGCCAGCATAGAGCTGTGCTTTTGAATGCAGGTGGGTTGTTTTCCCCTTCCCACCACTCAAATTGCTTTTTGTCAACACAAGCATATATATTCATACATTTCCGTCTTTCAGAAAAAAAAAAGTAGCGCTGGAATAGCTCTTCATGCTGAAGTCTCTATGACTATCCAGTTAGACAAAGGCCATGGCTGTAGTGGAAAAGAACTTCCAAGGTGTCCAGCAGCTCACGGTCAGCATGTTCTAATAGGGGGTTGAAGGGTGAAGTGCAGAGTGCCACTGTACCTGCAATGCCAGTTGACAAGGCCAGTTAAGCACAAGGCAAAATGGAAAATTGTTGCAAGCAGGTGGCTGCTCAGTTATAAATAATTCAAGGGCACATCCTGCAAAATCCAAGGGAAAAGCCCCACAGCTCATTATAACAGTGAGTTGGTAGACTGCTAGATCCTTAAATCACTAGAAAATGTTTTGCAACAGCTAAGAATTTTTTCTCCCCTGCAGTAGTAGACATCATAGTCACTATGAGGTGACAAGTGGCTCCCCTGAGGCCAGAGGGCAGCAATCAACAGAGGGGCAGCCTGGGCTACTACTCTCTCAGTTGATATTGAAGCATGGTGCACAGAAACAACACCCAAAATAAATTATCAGGAAAAGGAGAAGCGTCCTCAAGACAGGAAAAGAAGTACCTTCCAGAAAACACCTATGGAACAGCTTGCTTGATTTAGCCGTCTCTGTTTTAACTTAGCTTTTTTCATATTGATGAATAGTCTGGATCTATCTGACTTATCTAGCCTTCTCATTTCCACCTCTTTCTTTAACAAGCTTCCCGTTATTTTTGTACTTTTTTGCCTGTAGGGGTCACATGGGCCCTGCGATTTTATATGCACTCCTCCTGCTCTACTTTTTCAATCTCTACTCTTCCATGAAATAATTACTTTTCACTATTATAGTCAATGGTTTTCTATTTCTCAGAACTCTTATAGAAACTTCAACCCATACCAGAGTGTGATTACTTACATTTGATGTCTGCATTAGTCAGAATAGACATGTTTGTACTGCAGTAACAAATAAGTCCCCATGTCACAGGGCTTAATCCACAAAGATTTCGTGTTTCTTGTTCTCTGAGCCCAGTGGGGATCTGGAGCTCTCCTCAGTAGCTCCTGTCCTAGTATTGGCTCAAGGGTCCAGGCTCCTTCCACCTAGACACTGATATCTGAAACGCAGTGGCCTCTGAAGTAGGCCCACAGGGGAAGAGAGAGTGTGGAAAATCACACGGTGGGTTTTATGGTCAGAGCAGCAAATGTAGCACATTTCTACGTTAGAAAAGAATTCTCTCTTAACATTTGAGTAGTTTTCATCTGAAATAATTGTCTCTCTGCACCATCAAGGCTAAAATATATTCCAGATTCATTATTGATCCACATAAAAAACTTTAAGGATCATAAAATATTAGAAGAATATCACTTAAACTTTGGCGTAAGGCTTTTTGAAGCAACACAGAAAAATGAGAGGTTAAAAGACAAAATATTGGCAAATTTGACTACCTAAAATATTTTAGAAATCTAATAAATAGACAGTCACCTTAATTATGACCACAATGGAGGTTAAAAACAAATCACATATGAGAAGGAAATATGAACAATATTTAAAAAAATAATATTCACATAAAAAGATCTCTTTCAAAGCAGTAAGGGAAAGAAACAAAAAATATAGAAAAAATGCACAAAAATAATCCAGTAAAAAGGAAAACTATGAACCACTAAAAGTAAGAAAATATGCCTAATATTTCTATTACTTATACTCATGCAAATTAAACTGAGATAAATTTTTGACCTTAGACTATAAAAATTTTTTAAATAATATGATTGTGGGGCACCTGGATGGCTCAGTCAGTTAAGTGTTCAACTCTTGATTTCTGCTCAGGTCATGATCTCATGGTTAGTGAGATTGAGCCCCATGAGATTCTCTCTCCCTCTTGAGACTCTCTCTCCCTTGAGATTGAGATTCTCTCTCTCTCTCTCTCTCCCTGTCTCTTTGCCCCTCACCCACTATTGCACTCTCTCTCCTTTTCTCTCAAAATAAACATTGAAAATAAATAAATAAGTAAGCAGATAAATAAATAAATAATAAAGTCCCAAATATGGACTAAAGTAATTCTAATTGATTGCTTAAAACAAAGTCTGTATTTTGTCTGTGTACTGCTGAAAATCTCCATGCTAAACAAGAGTCAGCTACTACACACACATACACACAGGCACACATGCATGGCTATTTAATCGTAATAACAACATATTCCCTCGGTAAGTCACTTCAGTGTTTTTTGTTGTTGTTTTAAAAAGTGATTTATTTATTCAACAAACATTTAATGAACACCTGCTATGTGCCATGTACTCTTCTATAGGCACTCGGGGAATAGCGATAAAACAAATGGATTTACATTCTTGCAAGGGAAAATAGATACACAGATGCATAAATAAATATGTAATAAGCACTGTGAGGAGTTCAAGAAGTATTGGGTGTTGCGCAGAAGGCTGGATATTTGAGCAGAGGCAAAATAAAGTGCTCTACTAGTATAATGAGCAGAAGAATGAGCAGACAAATGAGGCTGCTTGGTAGAAGATGAGGCTCAAGAGAGAGCAGGACCCAAGATCCTGGATGCCACTGTCAGGACGTCAGATTTTACTCTGAAGAGAGAGAGAATCATGGAAGGGTTCCACGCAGAGGAGCAATATGATCTAATTTTCAGTTTTAACATGATCACTTTCGGGAGCTTTGCGAAGATTTGAGTGGGAGGTCAAGCGTTGAAATTTGCAAAATGAAAACTGAAATTTTCTGCCTTCCCAGTGTCAGGATACTAATGCTCTCAGGGCCTCAGTTTCTTTGTGAAACAGGAAGGTTACTAATACTCATCTCTGAAGTATGCTAAGGGAATTAGATGAGTTGACTTATACAGAATATGTAGAACTCCTCCAGGCGGGTGTCGGCAAGGAGAGGTAGTGGCTGTGGCAGTAACAACAGAATTAACAGTAGGAGAGCCACTCTCATCCCCTGCCAGATAGTAAGCCCCATGAACAATTCAGTCTTTGTCTTTCCAGATTTTTTTTCGCATACAAACGCAAACTATCACACACATAGTATTTTGCCAATTTGACATTTTTTCAGAAATGGGATTATACCCACATTCCCCCCCTCTAAATCCTTTACATTTTTACCCAACAATATTCGTGGACTTCTGTTAAGTAGTCCCCCCACCCCCACCCCACCATCAGTGCTTTCGCTTTCCACAGTTTCAGTTGCCCATGGTCAACCATGGTCTGGAAGTAGATGATCCTCCTTCTAAACATATCATCAGAAGGTCATTTGTAGCCTAATGCCACATCACAATGTCTATGTCATTCATCTTCCTTCATCTCATCACATGGGCATTTTATCCCCTCACATCATCACAGGCAGAACATGAGTATAGTACAAGAAGATATTTTGAGAGAGAGAGGGAGAGAGGGGGGGGGGGGAGAGGGAGAGCGAGCAAGCGAGAGAGAGACCACATTTATATAACTTTTATTATAGCATATTGTTATAATTGTTCTATTTTATTATTAGTTATTATTTTAACCCCTTAATGTGCCTAATTTATAACTTAAATTTTATCAAATGTATGTATGTATTAGAAAGAGCATAGTGTATATAGAGTTTAGTTCTATCTGTGATTTCATGTATCCGGTGGATTTTAGGACATTCTCTCTCTCTCTCTCTCTCTCTCTCTCTCTCTCTCTCTCTCTCCCCCTCTCCCCCTGCAGATAAGGGGGGGACTACTCTATGTCAGTGCAAGTAGAGCTATATATGTGGTTTAGTATTGCCTAGTATTCCATAGTGTAAGATGCACTGTAATTTACTTAGCATACCTTGTACCTCTTTTAGGTTTTCTGTTTTACTTGCCACAACATACAGTGCTGTGATCATTTTATGTCATTATGCATCATTTGTGCCTGAGTTACCATGGGATAAATTCCTAGAGGTGGGAGTGATGGCTTGATGGTTGTATGCATTTTAAATTTGAATTGTCACTAGCAAATTACGCTCTAAATAAGTAGTTTGGGTTTACAGTCTTACTAACAGTATCTCTCAGAATCTTTTTTCATACAATCATAACAACTGTATTTTTTAAAAATGTTTATTTATTTTGAGAGAGAGAGAGAGAGAAAGTACAAGTGGGAGAGGGGCAGAGGGAGAGGGAGAGAGAATCCCTAGCAGATTGACAGCATGGAGCCCGACTTGGGACTTCATCCCATGAGCAGTGAGACCATGAAGTGAGCCAGAATAAAGAGTTGGACACTTAACCAACTGAGCCACCCAGGCGCCCTCATATTTGGCACTTTATTTTGACTCATGTCAACTAAAACAAAAATAAAAACTGAAAAAAAAAAGAGATCAAAGGAAGTAGTCTATATGGAGGTTAGCTCCACCGATAAAGAGATACACAGTAGCTTGGAATAATCTTTTACTTCCCATCCACCTTCCCTTCATCCTGCACCTACCTGCCTCAACTACCTGTTCAGGTAGATAAAACTATGTTGTTGAATAGATGAACTATACCCAAGCAAACAGTGGATTAAATATCTATGAAGGAAAATGGTACTCTGATCTTATTTAATAACCAATTAAATCAAATTCAATAACTACATTCTTTGCAGCTCTACAGCTCTATGATTCTAACTCATCTAAGAAAACCATTTTCGTATCCCTATTCATTCAAATACTGTGTATATCAACTGTGGTTTGGTCAGAAGCCACTTCACATGTTGCAGTTACGAAAAGAGTTTTAAAATTCATAAGGGATGAAAGGCTTAAATGACCTTAAAACTTAGGGATCACATGGGGACGGAGTCCCTGTTGAAGCCTCTCCACCTTAAGCACTGAATTATGTGGTTCTCAAGGAAGTCCCAGGAAACTGCTGCGTTTTTCAAGAATTTCTGGAAACTTCCCACCAATGATTTCAATGTAAGGCAGCAAAAGGGTGATTGCCAAGAGCTTACCAAGAAGTCCCCATGAATCACATCTCCCCACATGTCTGGATAGAACTACTTCCAGAGAATAATGTCCCCTCTTTCCATTCTGCCTTCTAAGCTTTGTGCAGATGACTCTCATTTGGCCGACTCTTTCATGGAAGCTATTCTGGAAATTCTAGAAGAAACCTTCAAAGAGGGTGGTGATTCAATGACAGTGAGTCTGCACACTTCCTTTAATGGCACGTCTGTTTATGATTGAGAGATTGGTGAACACCACCACCACTTGTTTTTCTAAGTGTATCTAGATGTGTTTGTGATTGTGAAGGCCCTAGGCCAGAAGTGGTAAACTAGACAGCTACTATGGATTGTGCTTTGTGTTTGTTTGGTTTTTCGTCTTTTTGGTCTGGCCCACAGAGTATGTTTTTTTGTTTTGCTCTGTTTTCTTTTGTTTTGTTGATTGAACTGATACTTACAAATTTCACATATAAATTTGGATTTCTGGCTCTTCCCAGAAAACGGAAGATCTGCCAATATTGGCCTCTTTCCTGTGATGACTGTCTCTAAAGACCTGTTGCCCTGTCAGGCATGACATGTGTGTTCCCAAGTCTTCCACAGCTCCAGACCTCTCAGGATGGATTGTTAACCTAGTTCCTTTAGCTCACCGATATTACCTCCCTGGGCCCTAGAGATGGGAGAGTTTGTAATTCCCACTCCAGAACTTCAGGGAGGATATAAGCGTGACTTTTTGTAGCTCCAAAGTCCTAAATATCTCATCAGGTCATATTTTTACAAGCTATTAGCTATGTCTGAAGCATGGTTTTCCCCCCCAGATCATGTGGCCTTTGCACATTTTCACACCGTAAGTTAGGAAACTTCAGCTTTTACAGACCTCTTTATTTTTCACATAATAGTTATTTTTAATTTAAGGAAAGTAAAAAGTAATTTTGTCAAAAGTTACGGTGCACCCCATGACATGAAGAAAACACAAAGTTCCCACTAGTAAGTAGGTTTGAGCACTTAGATACGACCACTAATGTGGTTATTCCTATCCATCACAATTGTAACCCATGTGACTTAAATTCATATTCAGCAAAATGCAAACTGCTGCAGATCATAGACCTTTTGAGTTGCTGAAAAGTAGTCAAAAACATGGCAATTAAATTTTCAAAAAGCAAGTTTCCTGTAAACTCACATGTACTTTTAAATATGTCTCTTCCTGTATATAAATGCACCATTGAGTTGCAGGTGACGGTTAAGTGAGTCTCCTTGACATTTTTGACCTTGACAAAAAAATCAGAAAAAAACCACAATCAAATGGCAAAAAATGAGCGTTAGAGATATGTGCTATACCAATATTAAACAAATAAAGACAAGCTAACTGCCTCGGCAGGCAAAGTATAAATTGAACTTTGAGCAATAGGATTTTTTCCCTGAGGTTCAGAGCTGGGTTGAAATTAGGTGAGGAAATACCTTGCCACCTAAAGTGATTATAGACTGTTCAGGTAATTTGGAAGCCTGAAGTTAGAGGGCTGGAAATGTACATATTAAAAAATACTTAAACTTTGGGAAGTCTTATAAATAATGTGCAGCTGTCCAGCAGTATGTATAATGTCTGCCAACTGTATAAAGTCTCCACAAATTCTGTTTTGGTTTGGCATTCAGTGTAGAAAAATAATATATCTGTTCCTTGTTTTCCACTTGAAGTCGACTATGCTTGAGTGTTCTATATACAAGTCCTTGTTTTTCCCCATGACTGACATTCAAATACCAGAAATGACAAGTTATTGGCTATTGAGGAGAATAAAAATTCATTTATGTCTATAAATATCCAAGAGTTGTTTAGTTAGGAGGAAACAGATGACCTAACAGAAGACTAAATCTTGGCAAGTTGACTTTCATTGGCTGAACCCTGCCAATTTCATTCTGGCCAGCTGGTTTCCTCTAATCCTCTCCTGTTCCTTCTGTTTGAATGATTTCGTAGGGTTTTTTTTATGCCACACGCATCCATCACCACCAACTCCAAACAAAGAGCATGCTGGGTGAGAACAAAGCACAGATGAGCTGTCTAGGGGTTCACTATACTGGGGATGCAGCCAAGGAAACTCATCAAGAAATTCGCACATCCAAGACTACAAGTTAGTCACAATACAGAAAATGAAATTTAAGAGGGAGCCCCAAATCCTTTATTCTTGTAGTTTAGTTCGCTGGACAGCTGGAGGCTCTCCAAATGACCTTTGGTTCAACCTAAATTATGTTATTCTTTTTCTGCTCAGAGAATGCAAGCAGAAGGGCAAGGACTCCACAGAGAAAGACTTGCAGAGTGACAGGAACCTTGCCCTGATTGCATAAGGCAGGGTTAGTTGGAGTCCAATTAAGCTTACAATTTATTTCTTTTTAAAGATTCCAAGTCTTTCTCAAAATAGCCCTTTCTTGCATTTGCTTTAAATTTCATATTAATGACACCATCAGATGAGGGTTTGATTATAATTAAGCTTTTCCCTCTAAGGGCTGGAGTGCCTTGTCAAATAAAGTTGGAAGGGTGAGACCGGCAGAGGCAAGAAAGAGTCACAAGGGAGAACCCAGAGCAGGTGTGGAATGAAGCTGAGTACCTTAAGAAAAAGTGGAAGCACTATGAAGAATGTACAAATCCGGCCTGCCTGTTTTAATTCCTAAGAGGAAGGGGCCACAAAGAGCACACAGAGAGAAAACAGAAACAGTTGGTTGATGGATGTTACACATTTAGGTTCTGTAATTACATGGGAAGTTGATTTATCACAGTGTCCTTGCATCAGTGAAATGTCAGGGGCAAGACACATGTGTGGCCCCATCAGAGGAAGAATTGTTTTTAGGAAGCTCTGGCTTTGCAATCTGGAAACGACCAAAAAAAAAAAAAAAATGAGGCAATGTTATTACTTCTGAGAACTTTCAACGCAATTAATGCATGAAATTAAACATGTAAAGAAGTGGAGAAAGGGAGAGATTCAAGCACCATAAGCAATGCTCTGGCAACTTCGAGAATTGAAATACTATGTAAATCTTCCTGCGACTGGTTTTGCTTAACTAAGTGGCCAAACATTCTCAATTTTACTCTTTTAACACACATTAGACTTTCCTATCTGGCATATGTTCACTCCATGTATCACAGATGAAGATTCTTGAAACATTTCATGATTTTTTTTTTCTGGCCTCTACAAAATGTTAAATGCCTGGACTTTTTTTTTTTTTAATCATCATTCATAACAGGAAATGGAAATACTCATCATGAATAAACAATCAGGTGAAGCCAAATTGTCCATGTAGACAAAACTATAAGAAATAAACGTATGATCTTAAAAAATAAACACTTTTGAAAAATAGTCAGCTAAGTAGTGTAGAAGTCTCCATTAACATCTTTGCTTGAAATATAATGCTAAAATATTAACAGAATTTATGTACACATACACATATATGTGCACACATGAACACACACATGGAAACACAAATGCATGCATATATGCACACACAAATATGGGATGTGTTTAGATAGATAAAATTGATATCAAAGCCTATGGATTTACTTCTGTCTGCCTTTGTGCTCCCTGCACTTTTCTCAGGCTGAATATTGCTTTTGTTTGAGTGCTCATGAAAATTTTAATCAGGGTCTAAGTCATTCAATGTATGATATAGACATGGATGTTATAGACATAGTATCTTACTATCATTAAGAATGTAATGATATTGAATGTATGTTGACTGATGTTTAAAAATTTCAGTGAAAATGACTGTAAGCTAACGGTTACTTCTTTTTTTTCCAGCACAATGAAAACACCTTGAGAAGTAATACAATATCATCCTTTGATGACTTTATTACAGTTCATTCTACAGCCATATATAAGGTAAGTAATAATGATTGGGAACACTTATATTAGTAGCAGTAGCAAGTGATATTACAGTTGTTCCTATAAGCATTTTTCAAAGCCTAGGGCACAAGAACCATTAGGTTGGTTCGATTTGAAGATTACCTAGCAAAGTAAATTTTGAAACCTTTCCTATAAATGGACAAAACTCAATCCTAATGAACAAGGAAGAGAACCCTAGCATTAGCTAATTACATGTGATTATTACAGTTGTGTCCCAAGCCAGCTCACACATGCTTACAAAGGCACTTGTTGAAATTTTCAAGAATGCTGAGAGCCAGTTCTTAAAATTTAAATTGCACTGGGGTGCATGAGTGGCTCAGTTGGTTGAGTATCAGACTCTTGATTTCTGCCAAGTCATGATTCCATGGTCGTGGGATCAAGCCCCACATCTGACTCTGTGCCGAGTATGGAGCCTGCTTAAGATTCTCTCTCTCTCTCTCTCTCTCTCTCTCTCTCTCTCTCTCCCCCTGCCCTGCCCCTTTCCCCCACTCTTGTTCTCTCTCTCTCTCTCTCTCTCTCTCTCTCTCTCTCTCAAAAAACAGTCTTAAAAAGATTTAAATTGCATAAACTTATAATTAAATAAATTATATTACAACAGACATTAAATACTCGAAACATATCACTTAATTAATTCACTACATTTTATTATTGTCTATGCTCTAGGGGTTCTTTTTATCTATGTGTATAAATTTTGTGCATATCTGTATGATGGAAATGCTATATAACGTGCTATTGAACACCTCTTCCCAACCTTGTGTTTGGTGAAATCCCATT